>NC_142851.1:32410000-32720000 GCF_061612785.1 Hesperophylax consimilis
AAACACTAATTGTAAAATAGTGCAAATTAATTTTAATAAAATTTATTTGAACCCGCGACCTACGGATTGCTAGTCGAGAGCCACCTCAAGTAGTTTGATATGTTTGGTGACTTAGCAGGAGTGCCCGGGTTTATGGGGTGAGGTTTGTTCGGTTCTTGGGGGCGGATGCGCTTGCCTACCAAATGCGTGGTGGGCCGGATCGATTAATCCTCTTTCAACGCATCGCCTTGCAACGCAGTAGGAGAGTTGGAATCTTATGTTTATCACTCGAACACACTGACCCCCAGAATACTACCCACCCATCCATACCTATTTCCTTCCCAGAACTCACTGACCTTCCTTTCTTTCAAAATACCCCCAACACAGCATTCACAAAGATGACATAGGCCTTGAGGGTTACGATTTTCCTTAGGGCCTCCTGTGTGGAGACGATGTAAAAAAATACAAAAAATAAACAACTATCTCGCTAAATCGTTGGCGGTGAATAATGGTAGGTGTATTGGTTATCTAATAAATGGCTCCCGGGGCGGCGGTACACATAATTGTAATAATTCTCGAGGGCTCTGATGTACAGACATTATGGCTCCTGTTGATTGACGAACATATACTAAAACATCGTTGGTTGGAATCGGTGCTTGAAATGACTTTAGCCATGTTTAGTAAAAAACAAATTGGAATAAATTTTTCAGCAATTTCAATTTAAAATTTGAAAAATTAAATTCTCACCAATCTAATTACCGCAATTTTAAAAGGCACATATTATGGATATTACGCTTTGTTTCAACTTAATCATTACAAGAAACTTACGTCGGGAGAGATGGTAAAAGATACATTAAAATAAAATTTTATTCAATCAATGTTCAAAATTTCTCTTATAAAATGACTTAGACAAATCTCACCCCATGAACCCGGGCACCCCTGCTAAGTCACGAAACGTAGTAAATGATGCATTAAAATTACATTTTTGTTTAATCAAGTTCAAAAGATTTTTTAAGCATGGATTTGACGTATTTGAAAGTTCCATTTCAATATAAATACGCGTGAGGCAGTCTATCCTCTTTAAGTACAGAGTCATTTTCATAGAATATGGATGTTCTAACGGAATCTAAAAAGTACCACAACGCGCGCGAAATTGGCGGTTACAAGTTACAACACATGCAAGCGGTCAAGTTTGTCAGAAATATATAGATCAACAAAATAAATCGTGTAAAATGTATATGCGACCGAAAAATGGGCGTGGCTTACAGCAAAATCTCGATGACACAAGTTGATCTGTAGGGATTTACATATGTATGCCAGCTTGGGTAGTGGATCAACATATCCGGGGTGGATCAACAAATGCAAACGGATCAACATATACCTGGCGTACCGTCGCGCGAGATCAACATAGTACGAGAGGGGATAAATATATATATATATACAGGGTGTATCGGCACTAACCCGACAAACTTTAACCAGCTATTCCTTAGCACATTTGGAGTAAAAAATGTTATGGGCACTTTGCTGTCCGGTAGCATTTTTTTTTCAATTAAAAACAAAAAAAATTAAAATTTCCACACTACATCACTGTCATTGGCATTGCGTTTCGTGTTAAACAGCTGTTATAAGCAAATGTGTCAAAAAGTGTCTTCGCTCTTTCGCACACACTAAATAATAATAGTTAAAAATGAGACGAATGGTGCCGTGCTATTTCGTTGTGACTGTAAACGTGCGCCAATATAGGTACACACGTGCATTATTCAACGGAATTCGAATAAAATATTTGCCAGATGGGTTTTCAAACTTTGTCAAAGGATAAAACAGTGGTGAAATGTGGTCAAAATATGAATAATAAATTTTTTATTAAAAAAAAACGTTACCGGACAGCAAAGTGCACATAAGATTTTTTACTCCAAATATGCTAAGGAATAGCTGGTTAAAGTTTGTCGGGTACGTGCCGATACACCCTGTATATATATATATAGGTCCCACAACATTTATTGCGTCCGTGCGTAAATCCGTCTTCGGGCGTCCAGCACTTCTAGTTCTTTTTTTTAGATTGTTTTTGTGAATATTGCACTATGTTTTACTCACAGTAATCGCTAGTATCATATTTTTTTAATATTCATAATAATGCAGGTTTTGATGTTTATTACACTTTCATACATTTCTAGCGTCACGTACATACTCACGTCCGTGTGTATATTTTTTATATATTGAAGGTTCCTTTTAATATAGGTTTCACGTCCGTTCACTCTAATTCAATTGTTACGTCTTCCGTATATTGCTGACTATTCTAATAAAGGTTTCACGTCCATACTGAATAATTTATTCTGGCGTCCGAGTGTATATTATTTGTTTGTTACATGGCATTTTGAAGGTCGATTTCATTTTTACGTCTTCCGTATATAAGGCCCTTAAGACTCTTGGATTTGTTTTGAGAGTTTCAAAAGGCACATTTAGGCCGTTGTTTATGCCCCTTATATTATAAAAACCCTTAGGATTGCATGACGTATTCTGATATGGGAGATACATTTCACCTTAAAAATAATCAATATAAATATTGTTTATTTTAATTCTTTTATATATCGAGACAAATAGACATCTATATTTTTTGCAATCTTTTGTTTATTTTGAATATCTACTTATGTGAGACTTCTTATCATTTTTACCAATGTATCTTATTTTATTATACGCTTTTGTTGTAACATTTTATTTTTTTTCATTCTATTTTGTTTTCTCTATTGTTTTAATTTTTCTCTATTGTAAGAATTTATAATAACTGCGATACTCAACTATTAAACTAGAATGTAAAAGTCTATTAGGTGTAATAAATAAATTAACAAATAAATAAACAACACAAAATATTTCTTACTCTTCTAGTGAAGTTTTTACGTTCATAGTGAATCAATTAATTAATTACAGCATCTGTGGTTGAGAGGTAAGACTCTCGACTCGCAATCCGAATCCCGTAATCTGACGGTCAAACCCGGCGTGCCCAAATAAATTTTTATTTGTCTGTGTTATTTCACAATTAATACAACATAATATAAAGTGTGTTTTCAACACGTTCCAGAGTGAAATATACTCTCAGTATCGCCCTGGTGTGAGACAACCATTCCGAATGGAAACGTTATTTCTAAGCTTTTGCCGTGTTTGGTGACCAGATATAAATATCCAGGTACTTTTCTACATTTCTCTTCCCCATCTTCTTCCCCTCGCCAATACCTTCACCCTTGTACTCAGACTGGGGATGCCATAGTCTCACTGTTCCAGACGGGAGCGGTTGAGACTCTTGTGCGGTATATAAAAAATATTTTTTATATACCGCACAATTTTTTGGCATCAGAAACACTCCAGACCTGACAAAAAACTGTATATTGATAGTGAGAAGTTTGAATGAATATCTTGTTGCATCTTGTATACAAACGTACCTACTGGGCGCAGGCGTGTGACAATTTTTTTACAACGATATCTTTAGTAAAAATGTATAATTTCATAACGCGCCAGTTCGCTCCATTGCAGAGGGCGGTCGGACCTTTTTAGGTCGGGACGTCAATTTACCGTCTACTGTAATCCATCTTACAAAAATGTCCACCCGCTCCGGGTGATTTTTAGTTCTGAGTGCTACGTGGCATCGTTGTAAATGAACTAAATGTTGCCAAATCTAGCGTTTTGCTTCACCAAGGGCTCAAACAATACATAAAAATGTACAAATTCGCAAACGGCCATGGGGACGCAATACTATCGACGTAATGCGTGGACGCAGCACTGCCGTCGTTATGTATACAAAATAATATCTACTCGTGATCGGTCTCAAGGATACAATACCATCGACGCAGCACTTCCGTTGTTACGTATTCAATATAATTATATCTGTTTTTATATTTAACTTAATTAGTTCAACCTCAAATTGTAATATTTTAATTAATGAGTTAAACTTATTACTATCATTAAGTTAAAAATAAAAATATTTTTAATTTATATTTCTTAACATCTTTAGTGTTACAATATTTACAACATAATATTTCAATCACTTTTCTGATAAATCAGATGCTTGTGCTTAGGAAAAGACAACTATATATTTTTACATATATTTATATTGCAAATATTATTACAAAAACTATTAATAACCTTACAAAAAAATACAATAAAAGTAATAAAAACAGGTTATTTATAAATAATACCTAGGAATGATAAGCAGAAACATAATATGTGGAGTTTATTAAACAGATTTGAAAAGTACCTACACGGCACACACGCTCATGTAATCTATTTAAAGAAAAACACTGTAAAACCATTTCAAATAAAAATTCTGGTCTAAGAAGAATATGTTCAACGTATGTATAATAACATTCTCTCTGATTCTATCTTCAATGTAACCAACATAAATATAAAAACTCAATTAAAAATGTATTAAACGTGTACCAAACTGCATAAAATGTAATGACATATATTAAGTAGTATTATGTTATAATAATCTTCTGTTATAATAATCTCCCTCTTGAAAACGTTATATTTTTTACAAAAAAAGGAAACAATACTTCTTTTTAAACCACTTTATATTTATTTAACACAATATTTGGGTTCAATCCAAACCGGTTGACGAAATATAAATTAAAATAAATTGGTTTAAAACAAAGTATTTGTTTCATTTGTATAATGTCAAGCGTTCGCTTTCTTCGATAAATTTAATATTTTTTAGATAAATTTAAGTATAGTGTTTAAATTTTTAGATACATTATAGAATAGTATATTGAGGAAATCTGTAATTGATTTCTCAGTTAGGTAAATTACACGTGTATAAATGAACCACATTGTAAACTGTTGATTTCCCTGAAATAAAATAAATAAATAAATAATTTCAAACAATAAGAAAAGTTATGAGGTGGTATAAGAGAATTTTAAATTGAGTTTTTTTGTAACTGTTATAATTTTTCTCAGATATATCTAGGAGTAATTTATTAAAAAAAATTATACCGTTAAATAGTGATGTTGTGCTGTTGTAGTTCAAACTTGTGGTACGGTTAGTCCTCCAATATAAATAATTATTTGGCTTAAAATAAATTGTGAAATATTATTTTTATCAAAGAAATCTTTATGTAATTGAAGTACTTAATGTACGAGTATTTTTTTCATAAATTTTTGTGAGAGGGGGAACTGGGAAACCTTGGAAAACATGTATTTTTGGATAGTAATATGGCTTGTTTAAGATAATTTTTATTAATATTTTTTGAATTGTCACAAATGGAAGTAGGCACGATTTATATGCAACCCCCCCACCACAAGCCACGATTCCATATATTGTAGTAGTGTAGAATATCTTAAATATCAAAATAAATATCTTTATGTATTTTTAATGATACAGTATTTCTAAGTCAAAAAATATAAAGATGAGTTTTCTCATTCTGTCTACTGTGGAGTTTATTTGACTTTTCCATTTGATGTTATTATCGATAATTATTTCAAGATGTTCACACCCTAAGCACACTGATCAAGTTTCTGAAGGAATCGCTTAGGTACCTGCTCACGCATTTAGTTCGAGTTGAATCCTGCAATCATACATAAAGATAGCAGCCAATAAAAATATGCGTTAAGAAAATTAAGATTATGTTTTATTTTTATTTTTAAAGTGAATTCCTCACAAGAGTCCCAACTGCTTCAGTCTGGAGCCAGTGAGACTATAGCATCCCCAATTGGGGTATATTGTGAGGCTGTAGGTAAGTGGGGAAGGGGAAGCGATGGGGAAGACAAAGGTGGGGAAGAAAAAGGTGGGGAAGACAAAAGTGGGAAAGTACCTGACTATTCAGATATAGTCACTAAACACGGCTAAAGCCACTTGGAGCAAAGTTTCAATTCTGAATGGTGGTCTTAAACCAGGGCGATACTGGGAGTAACATCCACTCTGTTGATAATTCTCAGTCGAAGTATATTACAGTAAATATGACCGAATCGGATAGGGACACATTATCTCGTTTGGTAGAGTCACGGCCCGGAAAACCAAAGGTCCTGGGTTCGAATCCCAAATGGGACAGTGCCTTTTTCAGATTTTTCCGTTTCAGATGTTCAATTGAGTTTCGCTAATATTGTCTTCTAATATTGTCTTAAAAATAATACCTAATCTAGAACGGCCACGGGTTCGCAATACTATCGATGTAATGCGTGGATACAGCACTACCATCGATATGTATTAAAAATAATATCTATTCGTAAACGGACGCAATACTACCAACGTAATGCGTACACGCAGCACGATCGTCGTTATGCATTAAAAACCACGCAGGATGCTTCTTAGTTCTGAGTGTCAAGCGGCATCGTTGTAAATTAACCCAACGTTGCCAAAGCTGATGATTTACTCAACCAAACGCTCAAATAATATACAACAATGTACTCGCGAATGGCCACGGGGACGCAGTACTATCGAAGTAATGCGCGGACGCAGCACGATCGTCGTTATGCATTAAAAACCACGCAGAACGCTTCTTAGTTCTGAATGTCAAGCGGCACCGTTGTAAATTAACCCAATGTTGCCAAATCTGATGATTTACTCAACCAAACGCTCAAATAATACATAACAATGCACTCGTGAATGGCCACGGGGACGCAGTACTATCGAAGTAATGCGTGGACGCAGCAAAACCGTCGTTATGTATTCATAATAATATTTCAGCGTGATCGGCCATGGGGACGCAATACTATCGACGTAATGTGTGGATGCAGTACGACCGTCGATATGTATATAAAATAATATCTACTCGTAATCGGGCTCGAGGACGCAATACTATCGACGTAATGCGTAGACGCAGTACGATCGTCGTTATGTATCGAAAATTATATTACTTCGTGGACGCGGCAAGATCGTAGAAATGAATAAAAACATACACTGCTCGATATATACATCGTGTAGCGAACCTATCGGCAAAATGTCAAACGTTCAATATTCGTTTCCAGACATTCTGAGAGATTTTTCGCTTCCATAAAAATTTTCGCCATACGATTCTACATGGGGTAAGCATCGTTCTGGCCAATTTTAACGTCAAAATATTGTAGCGTCCGTATATCGGACGCTGTAAGTCGGTGGACGCTGCAATGCTATGGAGTTTTTAGGGGTCGGACGCAACAAATGTAGCGGGATATATATATATATATATATATATATATATTGACCTCTTCCCGTAGTATGTTGATCCAGTAAGAAGTTGTTAGACTAAGTTGATCCACCTTTAACACCATATAACTTGGCTATTGTGGAATACATCTGAATGAATTGGCAACAGTGGTACAATAATTATCAATGTTGCCAGTTTGCCGGAAAAACCATTTGATATACTGTTAATAAAATTTTCAAAATTTGTATGGAAATCGGATGCATAATTTATGTTGATCTACCCAAATTGGCATACTTATGTTGATCTCATATATATTGATCTACCCAAATTGGCATACTTATGTTGATCTCATATATATTGATCTATTCCCGTAGTATGTTAATCCAGGTAAGAAGTTATTAGACAAAGTTGATCTGTGTCCCTATATATGGTTTTACTAAATGAACCAATCAAGGGGCAATCGGTGGACTGTTCATCACAAGGTTTTATGTGATTCCGTAATCTTTTGTGATATTGAACTCAAAGTATTAGTCTCTAGAGTCGAATATCGCATGAAATGACTGTGAGATGGTACCGTTTCAAATAAAAATGACGTGTTCATTCGACTGTTTGTTGCTTGAATTGTTTATAAGAAATGTATGCGTATTTAGATTGAAACGAAAATTTCGCAAAAACAAATCCATAAAAAAATCATAACTTAGCAGGGGTACATTATTTTAGTCACCTAGATATCTTATATAATATAATTTTGTGTATTTATCTTTTTCTTTTAAAATGTAATTGTTATTTCTTGTATTTTTTTACATTTTCCTACTAGATGTATGAAAAAATTTGCATACATCTAAATAAAGATTCAAAAACAAAAAAAACGGGTTCATTGGGTGAGGTTTGTCTAGGTCCTGGCGGCGGATGCGATTGCCCATTTACTGCGTGGCGGGCCGGATCGAAAGAAACTGGTTGAGGGATACCTTTCGATCATAAAAATCCAAAATGGCCGCAAAAGGAATAATGTTATGTAGGAAATTTTGAACCTGTATCTTTTACCATCTCTCCTGATTACGCTTCGTGACTTAGTAGGGGAGGCCGGGTTCTTGATTATAATGGGTAATTAATGTATGATTGGACGCGGTTGGAGCTAACTAAAAACTGTCCAAAGAAGCGAAGCTAGCAGTCCACAATGGAGTGCTGGTACCTACCCTAATATATGGAAATGAGGCACAGAATTGGCAGAAGAAGGCTGAAAGTAGACAGAATACTGTAGAAATGAGATCCCTGAGACCGGTCAGTGGTTGAGTGGGCATAGCGCTTGGGTCTCACCCGAGCGTCGCGTGTTCGATTCCTCGGCTGGCTAAGTCCTCCATCACAACACAAGCAACATTTTCGGCTTTCTGTGGTGGTAGTAGGAGATTTTCAAACATTGTTGGGTTATTCGTAACCTGGGAATGTTAGTCTTTCTTTTAAAAAAAAAAAAATATATATGTGCAGTAAAATCATGTATGACAAAATGTGCGTATGCTGTGTCTATTTTACAGATATTTTATAAGAGCCTGTTAAAAGGAGCTAGCAGCATTGATCCCCAGTGATACTCGACGGACACGAGCGGAACACAGGTTCACAGTAAAGTTGATGTTATCTATATATGAACGGGTCGTTTCTCCGACTCGTTTTACCGTAAGTCGGCTCGCATGTGGAACGAGCTATCAGCATCTGTTTTTCCTCCTCAATATAATTCGCGCCTCTTTAAGACCAGCATTAATACATTCATTCCTACAGCCCCTACCTTAACCCGCCTCATAACGCTGCCCAACCGGTTGGCGACATAGTTTATCTGTATTTAGAGTGTAAAGACAGGGGCGCTCTAGTGAAAGGTGTCACATAAAAAAATCATACCGCCGAATTTGAATATGGAGACTTACAAAATGTAATCGCACAACCCAACTCAACTTCAAATATTAATATTCTGTATAAACGATTGTTACATCTTACCGGAGATGACCGGATAAATCATCAAAATGATCATTTTGTTTGTCTTTATATTCAAATTCGCAAGTATGATTTTTTATGTGACACCTATCACAAGAGCGCCCCTGTCTTCACACTTTAAATACAGAGAAACTATGTCACCACCCAGTTGGGCAGCGTTATAAGGCGGGTTAAGGTAGGGGCTGTAGGGATGAATTTATTAATGCGGATCTGAAAGAGGCCCGTATTATATGGAGGAAAAAACACACACACGAGCGGACTTAACTCAAAAACGAGTTGGAAAAACGACCCTTTCTCATAAAGACAACATCAACTTTATTTTGAACGTGCGTTCCGCTCGTGTCCGTCCGGGGATCAATGCTGCTAGCTCCTTTTAACAGGCTCTAATAAAATACCTGTAGAATAGATTTCGTCATACATGATTTTACCGCACATATGCATCAGGGATCTCATTTCTACAGTATTCAGTCTACTTTCAGCCTTCTTCTGCCAGTTCCATGCCTCACTTCCATATATTAGGGTAGGTACCAGCACTCCATTGTGGAGTTTCGCTTCTTTGGACAGTTTTTGCTATCTCCAACCGCGTTCAATCATCCGGTGATTACCCATTTTAAATAATTACCCATTATAATCAAGAACCCGGCCACCCCTACTAAGTCACGAAGCGTAATCAGGAGAGGTAGTAAGAAGTTCAAAATATACCATATAACATTATTCTTTTTGCCGCCATTTTAGATTTTTATGGCCAAAAGGTATCCCTCAACCAGTCTCTTTCGATCCGGCCCGCCACGCAGTAGCTGAGCAAACGCAACAGTGTACCCCTGCTAAGTTATGATTTTTTTATGGATTTGATTTTTGCGAATGTTTCGAATAGCTCTAAAGATGATTCTTTTAAAATCATCTCATATTTAATATTATAAAACAATATGACCGGAAGTCGGCATCTTTCTATAAAGCATAAACTAAAAAAACAGCTACAAGGTGGTTACAAATGCAATTATATTTAATCAATTTGTTCGATTATATTTTATGTGAAGTTGTTTTCACAGTGGCCCAATGAATATTATAAAATGGGCCAATTGAACCAATTTGACTTTAAGCATTTTCTACGTCTTGCGATAAAAACTTAGGCTTACGATAAAAATACTCATAATCAACGGCAGAAAACTAGTTGTCTACCAAATTCTTATTTTTTTAATCTCATATAAATTAAGCTATATACTCATAAACCGATCGAGTGAAAAGCTGCAATGATCCCGACCCCGGGGTCATTGCAGCTTTTACGGAATGACGAGGAAAATAATATTTTTTAATTAGTTGAAAAAATTACTTTTCAAAATTTCAATTATGTTTAACGTAATACACTATCTGGCCTCAAGTAAATCAGTTTTATCACGAACCGTAACTATTTAATGTAATAAAATAACAAAACAAATTAATGTTAATATGATAGTTTGCTTTAATCTCAATAAAAAAATAAAGAGAAAAAGTTTTTTTTTATGATTGAGATAAAACTTTCCCCCAAATAACATGTATATATATTGATTAAAATTATAATAGCACCTTCACATTAGGAAAGAGAGGACAACGAACAAATAAGTACATTGACTAAGTGTTACGGACGGACATGCACTTGAGCTTATAAAACTTGGGAGCTGTACTCACAGAAACTGGAGTTTAGTTGTAATACGGGGTCAATTGTACCGGTATAATCATCCCCCAAAAACATTAACATAGAAACCATATAAACTACTAAATGCGGTTTAAAGCTAACGAATCCACCTAGATTTAATCAATAATCCCGTATTTTTAGATTCCATAAGTACCCACTCTATTGTGTACCTAGAGGTAAAACTAAGATATTGCACAATATTGGCAAAATATGGCAGAAATGGCTCCAGTGGATAAGTAATAAAACGTATTTTATAAGCACTTTTAAAAATAAATTGTCTAAAGAAACAGATAAATTCTTAAAACAATTATGAATAAAGTACATTCCGGAATCGTTAATAAGTCGTTTTGAAATATTTCGTCGTGTTTAGTAATCAATAGTATCGCGGTGGCAAGACGCAGAATTCCATAGCCGTTGATTATCAAAGACAAAACAAATAAAATTATAATTATTATATGGGTTAAATGTATTATAATCAGGGTGTTGTCACATCCCGGCAGCTTAGAGTAATAATATTAATAATAATAATAATAATACTCTGAGCCCGGCAGTCCGCAGCTGCATTGTTTTAACAACGAAGTTTTGGTCTGATCACATTTTCAATACAGTATTATTTTTTTAACGAAAATAGTTTTCATACAGAGAATATACAAATAAACCTTTTTTGTGTATAAAAACATATCCACCTTTAAGTTAAGATGTAGTGTGATATGATTTGTATTTTTTTATTAAACACTAAAGCATGAAGCATGAAGGAATTATCAAAATTTAAATAAAATATATTGAAGTGTTTTATCTTATCTTTTAGTTGGTATTACTATAAACTGCACGTGTTAGTTCTACTTCTGCAATTTGTGTGCTAAAAATACTTTATTCAACTTCTCGAAGTTAGCAGCTGTGGCTTTTTGTAGGAAATATGATATCTGATTATAATATTTGTTTCATTTTTTACAAATAAAAACTTGTGTGAATACCGCACCAGAGTCATACAGTCCTATACGCTCCCGTCTGGAGCCAGTGAGACTATGGCATCCTCAAAGGAGACCTCGAAGGAGATGAGGAGGAGGAAGGTGGGAGAGAACCTGGCTATTCAGATATGGTCACCAAACACTAATTGTAAAATAGGGCAAATTAATTTTAATAAAATTTATTTGAACCCGCGACCTTCGGATTGCTAGTCGAGAGCCACCTCAAGTAGTTTGATATGTTTAGTGACTTAGCAGGAGTGCCCGGGTTTATAGGGTGAGGTTTGTTCGGTTCTTGGCGGCGGATGCGCTTGCCTACCAAATGCGTGGTGGGCCGGATCGATTAATCCTCTTTCAACGCATCGCCTTGCAACGCAGTAGGAGAGTTGGATTTTTATGTTTATCACTCGAACACACTGACCCCCAGATTACTACCCACCCATCATACCTATTTCCTTCCCAGAACTCACTGTCCTTCCTTTCTTTCAAAATACCCCAACACAGCATTCACAAAGATGACATAGGCCTTGAGAGTTAAGATTTTCCTAAGGGCCTCCTGTGTGGAGACGATGTAAAAAAATACAAAAAATAAACAACTATCTCGCTAAATTGTATTGGTTATCTAATAAATGGTTCCCGGGGCGGCGGTATACATAATTGTAATAATTCTCGAGGGCTCTGATGTACAGACATTATGGCTCCTGTTGATTGACGAACATATACTAAAACATCGTTGGTTGGAATCGGTGCTTGAAATGACTTTAGCCATGTTTAATAAAAAACAAATTGGAATAATTTTTTCAGCAATTTTAATTTAAAATTTGAAAAATTAAATTCTCACCAATCTAATCGCCGCAATTTTAATAGGCACAAATTATGGATATTACGCTTTGTTTCAACTTAATCATTACAAGAAACTTACGTCGGGAGAGATGGTAAAAGATACATTAAAATAAAATTTGATTCAATCAATGTTCAAAATTTCTCTTTTAAAATGACTCAATGAACCTCACCCCATGAACCCGGGCACCCCTGCTTAGTCACGAAACGTAGTAAATGAAGCATTAAAGTTATATTTTTGTTTAATCAAGTTCAAAAGATTTTTTAAGCATGGATTTGACGTTTGCGAAAGTTCCATTTCAATATAAATATGCGTGAGGCAGTCTATCCTCTTTAAGTACAAAGTCATTTTCATAGAATATGGATGTTCTAACAGAATCTAAAAAGTACCACAACGCGCGCGAAATACAAGTTACAATGCATGCAAGCCGTCAAGTTGGTCAGAAATATATAGATCAACAAAATAAATCGTGTAAAATGTATATGCGACCGAAAAATGGGCGTGGCTTACAGCTAAATCTCGATGACACAAGTTGATCTGCAGGGATTTACATATGTATGCCAGCTTGGGTAATGGATCAACATATCCGGAGTGGATCAACAAATGCAAACGGATCAACATATACCTGGCGTACCGTCGCTCGAGATCAACATAGTACGAGAGGGGATAAATATATATATATATATATATATATATATATATATATATATATATATATATATCTATATATATATATATCTTAAATGAATGAATGAAATTAATCATCGATCTGTACCATATTTAGACTATTCATCTGCCAACAATTAATTCGATTAACGTGTTCTGTTCCCACTGATATTGTCCATTGTCCATTGTCCATTGGTAGACAAGTCAATAACATTTTGACTAACATGACGAAAATTAAGATATATATATATTTTAATATTAAAACACGGGACGCTTTTAGCCTACCAATAAATATATCCCTCAAAACAATATTTAAAAAAATATTACTTACCAATCTACAAACTTATCGGTGCTAACGACCAACGCCGAAACTAACGATAAATTCGCCCCTGATCAACACGATGATACTAGAACTACTTGCCGGGAATGTAATACATCCGACTACGCCAAGAAAACAAACTCCCAGAGATGAAAATATATTAGAAAAGTTGGGCCATTTCCCTCGCAAATCGTGAGTTATGTGTCTATATGTGATCGAATGGTGAATGCATCTTGTAGTATGCAAACAAAAACACAGGAGCGCGGGGCTGGTTCGACATCTTTCCCGGTTTGCTGCGGGGCTGCTTTGGATGGGGGGTTCTTAAAGTTTTGTCGGTGATTCGGGAACATAAAAGATAAAAGCCTGCATAAATAATCCATTACTGAAATGAATCAATGCTTCCCTGCATTAGATTGAGATTTGTGGGGAGCTGGTGAAGTTGCGGCTACGCAAATAAGAAATAACTTCTCGATTTGACTTGATGGGTTTCGAACGAAAAATAGATTCCGTTTCAAAACCTATAAAGATGTAAACATGCTTTAAAGGGGGAAACATTGTAAGTATATGGGATTTGTTTTGGATGGCTATGTGTGAATAAAATGGCAATGTAATACGCTGTAATCACCAACATGTATGTAGGTACTTCTCCATAAGTGTTTCAAGGCATTTTACTGTGGGACTTTACCATAATTATTTTGTTACTTAATTTTGTAATCGTATAATTAGACGGTAGAAAGACACTGTTAAACTGTTAACACTCTGTTACAGGACTAAATTTGGAACTAACTCCTTACAATACATTGCACATAAGCAATATAACGCATTACCTAGTAATCTAAAACTTTCGGCAACAAACATAAAAACATTGGCAAAAGCTCTCCAAAGCTATTTCCTCAGCAGTTTTATTAATGGAATTCTTTGGAACTCCAAAATAACTTCTGCGTTTATTCATTTTAATGTATCTATGTTGTCTTGTCTTTCCTAAAATGAGTTTGTAAACTCACTGATAATAATAGATTATGTTTTATTATTTTTTAATTATTAAACTGTTGTAATCGCAGAGTTCTAGCCTGTCCTGTCTTTTTCTTTTTTATTCAAGACGCGTGATAAAGAAGACGATGATCGTCGATAACGTGCGTACGATCTTTCTCTGGGCCAACTATAAGTTGATTCACGCAGTGTTAGAGTGAGACGACAATAGATGAGCTTTTATATAGAGTAGCACGATTTCAGTCAGTAATCTCTTCATAATCCAGCTCATCGTCCAAGCTCGATATTAGTTCGCCATACTAATAGTTCTTTAAATCATTATTATCAATCTGTAAGCTACAATAAGATGAGAGCAGAAGTATTACTATATTATCTATCTCATAATACACTAAATAATATTGGCGCAGGCGGTAGAATTTGTTTAATTAATGAACAAATTGATTATGTACTGCTCTGAGTAAGCTCACGTATAATCAAAACTGGTAGGCGACAAATAAATCAATGTGGGCATTGATGTATTATATTAGTAAATGAATATAGGTATTGGTATTTCGTGTAAAATCACAATAATATAATGGTTTTCAACATAAACATAATAAAAATTACAACACCCAGAAAGTCATCATCTCATTACCACGACCAGCTCTAAAATGATATTTAGACTATTATGCTGTGCTTTTCCTACTGGTTTTAAGCTGTCCTGTGGGAAACGTAGGGAAATATACGCATGTCTAGTCGTATGTTTAGGTGATTCGGAAAATCAATGAACTTATTTCATTTGAAAAGAAATTACTTTCGATAATTATTCTCTTTCTCTTATTATAAATAAATAAATGTAATAATGATAAATTGAATTGTTGATGCAGTCTTCGGGCGGTTTACTTTAAATAATTAATAGTGATGATCTTGATATAAATCCACGGTACCACAGTATCATTTTTAATGTGAATACCACACAAGATTCTCAACTGCTCCCGTCTGGAGCCAGTGAGACTATAGCATCCCTAACTGGGGTATGTTGTGAGGTTTAAGGTAGTGGAGGGAAAGAGATGTGGAAGGGAAAGAGATGGGAAAAAGGAATTTGGAGAAGTGCCTTGCTATTCAGGTCCAGTGACCAAACACGACTAAAGCCATGTCAAGCAACTTTTCGATTACGAATGGTTGTGAATATAATGAAATATACTAAATATTATTTTTTTAATAAATCTATTTGAATTTTAATGAATTAATGCAAATCTGGAAAGCGAAAACTAACCCTCTTTCCGACATCTGCGTCCTGCGTAACATTGGTTCAATGAACTCAAATTTGTTTTGAATTTAAGTTAATCGGTTGTGTGAAAAATTCAGACAAGCGATTAAGTATATACCTAATATTTTAACATAAATTTGTTTTAGCATTCTCAAAGTTGAAACTATTTTGTCAAGAATGAAAGAAAGTCAACATTTATTTGAAATTTGATAAATTGTTCAAGTTTTCTGAACTAACCCGTCCTTAAATATTTTTTCTACGACTACGTTAAAATACGTTTTTGATGAAAACGGTCTTGAAATCTAAACAAATTGTCACGTTTAGGTAAGTGCCTATATAAAATACAATTTTATCGGATTCATCAATAAAAATGCATTATTTTTAAAATTCAACCCGTAAAAACAATATTTTTTACTAAGTATAATACATACGCGCGTCATGCAATTTCGAGGACCGGAGTAAAACTGACTCATGACCGTCATGAAAAACCGTGATCATTTCGCTATAGGAGCCTAGCTAATATTATATACTTAGTTTAGCTCACCCTCCGAACTCAGCTTCGCGGTCTAGAGGCTAACCGCACGACTCTCGTCGTGAAGAACCGAGGTTCGATCCCCGCTTAAACTATTTTTTTTTTTCTTTTTGTGATTTTTTTAATACGAGGAAAAGTGATAAAATGCTATCGTGCTGCGACTTTTAGATATTTTGACAATATGATATTTTGGTCGAATACGTAATAACCGCGGTCTAGAGGCAGAGCGTTCGACACTCGTTATGCAGGAACCGGGTTCGAATCCCATATTTTTATAACTTTTAATTTTTTTTTATCAACGATTTGTAATAATATATTAAAAAATTACATACATTTTTTAATTTACCTTTACTTTACTTTACGGTAGATACCTATATGATATTTTGATCTAAATATAGCTTACAAATCGAGCCGGTAGAGTCGTTCGGTATTTTGATTAATTATTTTTTTTTATCAACGATTTGTAATAATGTAGTAAAAAATTACATAAATTTGTAAATTTACTTGTACTTTAATTTACGGTACCTATATGATATTTTGGTTGAAATATAGCTTACAAATCGAGCCGGTAGAGTCGCTCGGTATTTTGATTAATTATTTTTATTTTGAATCATTAAAATTACTAATCAAGGCCCTATATGATATTAATTAATTATTTTTATTATTTTACTTTACGGAGCCTATATTATATTTTGGTCGAAATATAGCTTACAAATCGAGCCGGTAGAGTCGCTCGGTATTTTGATTAAATGTTTTTAGTTATCAACGATTTGTAATTATGTAGTAAAAAATTTAATAAATTTTTTAATTTACCTTTACGTTAATTTGCGCGAGATACCTCTCCTCGCGGTCTAGAGGCAGAGCGTTCGACACTCGTTATGCAGGACCCGGGTTTGAATCCCATATTTTTATAACTTTTAATTTTTTTCATTACATTCTACTTATAAATATGTCAATAGACAGAAAAAAATAGAGAATGAAATGAAAAGAAAGAGAGAAGAATACTAAAAGTTTCACGTCCGTCGTGCGTAGGCTTACCACACACTGTATTTTTTTACTGAGGATTGAACCTTCTTCCCTAGGGACTACCTAAAATTAGTGAACCGCACTTGAGCTAAATCCTATTTGGAAGGTACCGAGATTAATTTAGAATATGAATTGCTGTACATTTTTAAATGTTATCCAATATCAGAGAAATTTGTGTGTGCGTGTGAGTGCCACCAATAATGACAACGACTCTATTTGCAGAGTTTTAGCTCGATTGGTAATCGGGAAGTGGTCTAATTTTAAGATTCTGTTTCATTAATAATTCATTCATATATGAAAACAAAATAGAAATTCAAATGGAGTTAAGCTATATCAATTACCTCTTCGGCAATCGTGGAACTAATTATTATTTTTTTTTTTGGCAAACTAATGTTTAAGACAAGATTTTTTATGCATAGCACAAAGGATAACAATTAGTTTACAAGCAATAATTATTCGCCTGAAACACTCATCCACATTGAAAAATCTCCTGATAAAAGATACATGACGCCAACGGGACTTGAACCCGTGTCCTTTCGATTACCGGTCGACAGCTCTGACCACTGAGCTATGGCGGCTTATCTCGTATCCGCGAAATAATTCAATATATACTACCTTTTCATTCAACAATTTCTGCTTGGAATAATTATTGCTTGTAAAATAATTGTTACCCTTTGTGCTATGCATAAAAAATCTTGTCTTAATAATAATAATAATAATAATAATTGGATAATTTGTAGAGCGCCGTTTTTGTGAAAAATCACCTCAAGGGCGCTTAGTTTACCGTATAAGTTTACCAAAAAAAATAATTATAATTAATATTTGACAAGTTCGAGTATTTCACCTAAAAATGTAGACAATTTGTCTCGACGCCATCTAGTGAGAGAGTTAGCACTTACAATGCCTTTCTCATATAAAATAAAGTTGGTTGTTTTCAGGTGAAAAAATGTAACAAGCAGTAATTGTTGAATGAAACACTAGTATATATTGAATTATTTCGCGGATAAGAGATAAGCCGCCATAGCTCAGTGGTCAGAGCTGTCGACCGGAAATCTAAGGGACACGGGTTCGAGTCCGGTTGGCATCATGTATCTTTTATCAGGAGATTTTACAAGGTGGATGAGTGTTTCATGCGAATAATTATTGCTTGTAAAATAATCGTGGAACTATTATTATAGTACAACAAAGCTTACTCGGCGGTCACCGATTTATTGAATTTTTTGTGTTTTTCTTTGAGGCCCCGTAGTAAGCGTTCAAAGATGGTTTGAAAGGAAGATATGTAAATACAAATGTTAAAGGGAGCGCGCTAATTGAAAATATTTAATAAAAAACGACTCATTTTAAATAAAGCAAAAATGTTTCGACAAATGATTTAGTTTCATTTAAAGATACACTGTGATTTTTTCATGCCTATAACCATAAAATACCAGAACAAAACGTGTTTTTAATAATTTTTGGAGCTTACTTTGCAATTTTTTCTATCGAAGGATTTCACATAGTTAACGCATAAAAATGTTGTCTTCAAAAATATTTTTATTTTTTTAAGAACTTAAAAACTTTTAAAAGATTTAAAGGGAAACTTTTTTATAAATCGGTAGAAATTGGGAATGCGGGGCCTTAACAACGAGGTCACACACAGCGATTCACCCCCGCCATCAATTTAATATAAAAAACAATGCTGTTTATCTCGAAGGTACACGCAGACATCTTTTTACGTTTTTATTTTTTCAGTGTAAGAGCCTCGGTGTGTTCCCGTCAGCATTTTGTTTTGTTTGGTCCCGCTGTTGAGAGCGAAGAAAGCGCCAAAACGCAGCGAATCTCAATCTCTTTGTTTTCTCCGTTGGAGTAGCCCCGTCACTTCTGCGCGCATAATAAAACTTTATCGTCCGAGGCGCTTGCAGCGGATAGCGGGGCTGGTTGGTACCGGGGGGGAAATTGATCTCAAACAAAACCAAATTATTTTTACTGATATCTTGTGGGGTGTATTATATAGTAGTATATTTTCATAAGTAACGAAATTGGCTAACAGTGAAAGAGATGATGACGTTAAACGCGATGATATTTATACATAAAATAATAAATAACCTTATCTTTTACCTGATATCTTAACAACTAAGGAAAAATAAAAAGATTTGTAGTTCCTAAGTAATAAATAAAACAAAATCTAAATTAGAATATGAAAACTCGAGTCGGGCTATGTCAAGAGTTAGCATAATAGAAGAGTATGTATGAGACAATGTATGAACGTGAATGAGGCAAGAATTTTGTAAGTTAAAAGTAGTTAGTTAATTAAAACACTGCTAGTAAATAAAACTGTTTTGAAATGGAACATCTCGGAAAAGTAATTTAAAATTTCTGGTGCCATGCAAATCAACAATTTTCAAGGTACTTTAAGAAATCTATCATTTGTATAACTACATTTTGGTTTTTCCACCTTAGACTCATCAAAGAAAGATAATCAATATACATACTCAACCTCAAAAACTCAAATAACATACCGAAAATAACTGTGCAAATTTCTTACCAATTTAGTAGCAAAATATCCCACGTTCTCCCCACCCTACGTGTTATTAACCAATGCACCACGTCGTCTCGGATTATTACCATTATTTTTACGGCAAGTGATTCAACCAACCCCCTCTCCTCTTCCCTTCAACTAACCTTCCCCTACCGCTACTCCTCCGATGATGGCGACTCCATATCGCGCGCTGGCAGTATTGTCTCGAGACGTTATATACGCAACGCGATCTAAGGTCGCAAGAGACGGAAACTTGCATGCCAAAATAGGCTTTCAGTCCACTTGACGCAAAACCGAAAATCTCAAACGGTTTCTGTTAGCCGAAACTTTAATACGAGCTTTTTTCGTGATGGAACAGCGAACCGTTTCGGAGGCAAACTGCAACTTATACAAACTTTAGGGGCAGTTTGTAACAGGATAAAGATTGTGAAATAAGACAACGTATTTTAAAACCACATTTTTTTAAAGAATATTTATTAAAAAAAATTTCATTCGAGAGACCAGGATATAAACCTTTTTAATTTTTATGTGTAATATAACATCTTTTTCATCTTAAGAACCAACCAAAAAAAGTTTTCCTTTTTTTATTGTTATCATGTTTGGTTTGTAATTTAATTGGTTGCTAAAAAACAATTTATTTACAAACAAGTTCTGCTTTGTAATTACTAAGCGTAACAGATGTTTCGCCTTCCGAAGGCATTATTAAACTGTGCAAAAGTCACTTAGAGATGATTTGTTTATATCACTTCTAAATATAGGTACTTATAATAAAAAAAGCACATAACTTTTATTTTTATTTTTGTTACCATTTCTTTATTGATTTTCAAGTAAGTTTTTGGATTATTATTGTTTCAGTAATGTTTCCCTACTTATTGTGTTGTTTAAATTTACTAGAGGTTGTAAAAGTGAGGTGTATTAAAATTTACTAGAGGTTGTTAAAGTGGGGTGCATTCAAATTTACTAGAGGTTTTTAAAGTGAGGTGCATTAAAATTTACTAGATGTTGTTAATGTGAGGTGCATTAAAATTTACTAGAGGTTGTTAAAGTGAGGTGCATTAAAATTAAAATTTGGATGATGCGTCGTTTTTTACTTTTAATTATTATAAAATAATAACAATAGATTTCCTCGTACATGTCATGTTGGCGCCCTAAGATTAAATTTCACAAGTATTACAAACTTTTAAAATTATCAAATACATCAGAGAGGTACTCTAATCCTAATTAATGACATGTATACATAAATAAATACTGGAGGAGGTAGGAGGACTAACTTGTTTGATAAGCCTACCTGGGACTATGCCATTACCAATTGGGTATATTGTGAAGAGAAGAGAGAAGAGAGTGGAGATGGTCAAGAGGAAGATTGGGAAGAACCTGGCTATTCAGATCTTGTCACTAAAAAAAGTTAAAGCCTTTTCTAGCAACGTTTTGATTCTAAATTTAGTTATTACTAGCTGTACCCCGCGACGCGTGTGAATCAGTCTGTAAGTGCAGATAGAGAAACAAGAGCGCGTGTTGCTTTTGCGTCCAATAGATCGCTGTTTTCATGTTTTTACCCGTCACGTGTGATATCTATATAATATAGGTATATAAAAACACACGCGTATTCGAATGCAACGTTTTGTCGAAATTAAAGAAGAACTTTCAAAGATTTAAAATTTTTAACATATTAACATTTTTTTTAATTAAAATTTAATTCATAAATCGTCCATTCATCTAACGCTCTCTAATGAATGTTTTCAAAAAATTTTGTCGTTTTCAAATAAATGCAAAACTTTTCAAAAAGAAAAAAAAGTATTTATATAACAAGACTAGAACTCAGGAAACCTAAGCAGGAACTCTTTGTATTGAAGCCGCAAGAGATTTCTTATCTGGTAATCTGTTTCTAGATAAATGCAATAACTTTTAACTCACTGCGTTTTTTCTATAATGGGCTACAGAGCTTTAAAATATACATTTTTGAAATATGCTAAGCTGCTCCTAACTGTTCCATACCGTCTGGAGCCAGTGAGACTTTGTCATTCCGAATTGGGGTATGCTGTGAGGCTGAAAGTTGCAGGAAGGGGAAGGAAATTTAAAAATTGTATATAGAATACTTGCGGTAGATTGAAATATACTCTCAGTATCGCCTTCGTGTAAGATAAGGAAAGTTGCTTGAAATGGCTTTATCTGTGTTTGGTTACCAGCTCTGAATATCCAGGTACTCCCCCACCTTTCTCTTGCCCATCTCCTTCCTCTCTCCATGACTTTCAGATAATTTTGGAGAAAGTGTCGTCAAACTCTAACGAAGTCAGTTGCAAAAGACGATTTTATTTCATTGAAAATCTCCAAAAGTGAGATTATTATACAATAGTTTTCTAAATGTAGCATCCAATTCAAAAGCCACCAATTTGCACCAACCGAGTAAGATATTGCGGTGTATAACCTACTTACTCTATTTTCAACACAAGTTGTTATGGTTAGTGAAAAGGTCTCTACGAAAATCTTAAGGTTTTTTGTTTCTTTGAAAAACCTAAATAAAAATTATGAATAATATTTTGTAAAGAATGAACCCGCCTCGCGAGGGTGTAAGTGTAAATGAAGTACAGACAACAAGTCACAACCTCCAGCCCACAAGTAGCGAAGAGTGCAAAGGACTGCCGGGTAAGTGGGAAGTGGAAAGCGGGAAGGAGGAAAGTTCAAAGTAAGTGCACACAAGTTATGTAAGTTAAACCTAAGTCCCACAATCGTCCCGGATTGCGTAATCCTTTGATGAAGAGTAATTATCGCCGGGTGACAGGGGTGACTGGCGACGGAAGGGTTAAACCAGGGGGGGGTTCAAATCTTTCATGTTTGTTGGTGAATCTTTGAACTTTGAACTTGTAATAAATCATTTTAACTTTTACATTGCCATTAAAACATGGAACGCTAACTATTTCGTACGTATTTCAAGTTTTTGACGAAACGTTTTAGGGGCAGAATGCTATTAAAATGTTGAGATTTCAGAAATGCATCGTTGTTAAACATGGCTCAAACTTCTTCGTCTTCTTTTTCTTTTGCATCAGTCATCTGGGGTATAGCTTTGGATGTAATTAATGCAGAGGTCGCAAATTCAAGATCTGCACGATATTGCTAATTTATTTAGAATTTCTTCAAATTATTCGTAATCCGGTAAAAAACGGGATTACAGGCCATTAACGAATGAATTGATAGGTTTCCTAATAAACTTTTAGTAAAATACAAATTTATTATCAAAACGTCCGAACACATTTTTATAAAAGTCATAATATTTTCGCATTTCGTCATTATATATTATTAAGGCTTGTGCATGAACACGTTTTCCAACATATTGTGATTTTACCGAAAGCTTACCAGAAAACGGTCTGCACTTCTGTTTTAATCGGATTACCAATAATTTTATGAGATTCCTATTAAATTAGCAAAACTCTTTTTTCTACGTGTGACGCTACTTCGTAGGAAAAGGGGAAGAAGATGAGGTGAGAGAAGCCTTCTGTGGTCTTTGTCGTAGTTAGCCCAGCCTCTTCGCGTGCTGCCCCTGGAGTATTTATTTTATTTCAGTTGTTTGCGTATTTATATTTGTAACGAGTTACACAACGTACCTCTGCATAAACGTTACATTTGGAATTTCTATACGGTTATATGCAAGAGCTAGAGTCCTTCTAATCACTCGGACATAGGGTGCGAGCTTCGTTATTCTTCCGCTTGAAGTAAGTCTTGTCTTGGTGACAATTGCGGGAGAGTCAACACAGAGAGTTCTCGGAAGCGGTCAAATGGAGGATAGAATCATTAGAAGAGTACATTATTTTGAAGTATCTCATAAGGTTTAGCCAGCGTTAACAATGTAGTACCCGAAAATATATTTTTACGACTTGATTATAAAACATCGACTGTTCTCTACTTTCTATAAATAAAATTTCCATGTATTATATATGTAAACCTTCCGGAAGAAATTTTCTAAATGACAGTGAAAAGTCTATTAAAATCCGTTCCGTGGATTAGAAGAACTAAGCGCATAAACAGGCAGATGCGGATAACGACTTTATTTTATAATATTTAGAGATAAGGTATGAACTTCAAGGTCGGGGTCCACATTGTTCCAACCGCCAGATAACAAAGATATCAGGGCCCATTGTCAATCTACCACCATATTAAGAGTCCAAGTGTTTTGTTGAGCCGGAGTTCTATTTAATAAGAGAGTTTGCGATCAACCCGGAAATTCTTTTTTTCTGTAATTAATTTTGATAACCTCGTCCTCTTTCTTTTTACCACCACAATAAATATCATAATTTTTTTAATGTTTTATCTCAAGAAGAATTTTTAAACGTTACAAGTTGACAAATTACTAATTAATACTCAGATCAATATATTTTGCACTGTGTCAATCCATTGCCACTCATGGAATATTAGCTTGGGGAAGCGCTACAAACATAACAATTGACCCAATTCAAAAAGTTCAGAAGGCAATAATAAAACTCATACTGCAAGTACCATTCTACACAGACTCAAACAAAATCTTCAAAACTCTAGACGTCATGTCGATAAGACAACTTTACGCCAAAACTGCTCTCCTACATCTCATCCATAATAATCTTCATATTACAAATCAACCAAAAGCCATAATAAAAACCAGGTCATCAACAAATAAAACACTGAACATTCCGATAACACACACCACACACGGAAAAAGACACTTTCAATACTACGCAACCAAACTTTTTAACAGTATGCCCATTACTTTGAAACAACTAATGACTACAAATACATCTACAAACTTTCTCAAAAAACATATCGTAGCCTGGATAAAAAATCAAGATATTCACTTTATTCAAAAGATTATAATTCCAAACCAAACATAACCAAAATATGATAAATAAAATTAAATATTATACACGTTCTTTAAGAATTATCCAAAAATTACATACACGCACATATATATGTGTGTTTTCATGTTTCAATATGTCTGTGAAAAAAAAACAAATAAATAAATAACTTTCTACTACAACACATAAATACCTGTCACACTTAATCACAAACACGTAAACACCTCAGCACAGGTTCTCCTAGTGAGGTGTTCACGTAACATACAATATCAACCACACACAGTTTTACCTACATCAACCTATGTTCTTTATTTTTTATACCTATTTTTATGTACTTTTTTCTCTGTACTACAATATAAACCACCGTAAAAAATTGTAAAATGTGTATTCAAGAATAGACATAAATAAATTAAATTAAATTAAAACTTCCATACTATTCCATTTAATATTCCGTAATGTGGTTCTTACTTACTTATTTTAAATGTATTAATTAGTGTAGTTTTTATTGTTTCTGACAGCACATTATAATATTTCATCCCCTTGTAGAAAAATTTTTTTGCGTGTGGGCTTTGTCCTTTTTGTTAGTTTGACTTCATTTCACGTCCTTGTGTTATGTCTGTGAAAGTACATGTTGTATAAAATTTTGTTTAAACCAAACTGAATAATTTTATTTTAATTGAAAAGGTAAAACAAATATCTAGTATGGATAATTGCTATTTTATTTATTTGTGTTTTAAATTATGATAAACAGGCCATTAAATAATTCGTTTTAACATGATTTTGGCATTTATTTGTGAGTTAATTGTAATTATAAAACTAATAATCTTCTCCTATCAAACATTGAAATATAATGAAAAATAAAATAAGAAATAGCACATCGTAAAGGGGGGTGTTCTTTTGATAAAAAAATTTAATTTATATACTAAATTGTTTTTTTCCACCGTAAATCAGTCATTTGTAATTTAAATTTTCGCCCATCTAAATGCTTATTTTAATCATGTTTTTTTTTGTTTTATATTTTATCATTTTTTTATAGTAAATAGATCAAAATTATTTTTAAATAATTATCATTAACTCTAATAATTGACAAAGTTGCCTCTTAAATGAGTAAATGTAATTCTAGACTGGACTTTATTTAAATATTTAGAGCACAAATACATAATATTGGTGTTCATATACATATCCGTGTTAGATAATTACCGTACATTTGAATTAAAGGGGTGATTTTTCAGTTTAGTTGGTTATTTTAGCCTCAAATCAATATTTAATTTTTGCATGAATACTGCCGCGCAGTCTTCACCTTAAGCAATTGCATTTCCAAAGAGAGTTGCTACTTCAGAGCTTGCCTATATATTCTATTTTCCTAGTTAAATATAGATATCTACATTATGATCCAAAAGTAAGCCAGCATTCAGAGATATCAAATAGCTTCCATACCATTACAGAATCACATCATTTTTGCCGTTAAATCTCAGTCATTTCACGTAACACGTTATACGCTATACGTTACTGCCCCCTCTATGGCAGATTATTCAGAGAATTTTCCCGGAAGGTAAAACCCCAATTCATTATTTGCTAATTAACTGAAATTCTCCTGTCTGACTTTGTGTAACATTAAATCGTAAAACTTCTAATTAATGTAGGTTTTTGAATACGTTTCACCGGAGCACGTATTTTGCCGTAATGTGGTTATTTTCCACGTGACAGAACGTCATTTGTTCAAAAGCTTCTATAAATTTTCTTTGACGAATTTGCAAAATAATCTTGTTCATATTTTTTAATTTTAAATATTAACTTCACAAAGGTGACCCTTAGGAAACCTTAGAGCCATCTTTTTTTTCCCTTCTCACTACCATCCACAATTGAGGTACGTTGGGAGGCTAAAGTAGTGGAGAGGGGAAGGAGATGGGAAAGAGTAAGGTGGGGTAGTATCTTGCTTTTCAGATCTGGTCACCAAACATAGCTAAAAGTCATTTCAAGCAAAGTTTCCATTCTAAATAGTGGTCTTGCACTAGGGCGATGCTGTGAGTGAGCGCCAAGTATAATACATATTATTTTTAATTAATAAATCGTGAAATTACACAAATTTATCGTATAAAAAATTCTTGTCCACTCCAAGATTTGAACCCGCGACTGATTGCTAGTCGAAAACTCTTACCCCTATGCAACCGAGGTCGTCAATATGTATTCTCTTGTAGGAAAAAGCATGTTTTTTAACTTTTTAAATCAACACCACGTGTATTTCTACTCTCATGTCAATTATCTACAAACGTTGCCAATTAAGGGACCGAAGATCGATGTATTATTGCGAAGGAGCAGATTTCCAACTCTTGTAAAAATAAGACGAACAGTTAGAATGAAAATCTACATAAAACATCTCATCTTCTTTTTACTCTCCTTCCTTCTATTCGTACTACTACTTGCATCATTTTATCTTTTTCCCTAAGTAATCTATTATGTTTATTACGAACGAAACATGGACTTTGTGTTTCATGTTTTTCATTATTTCTGCCATTTGTGCGGTTATTAGCCTTTTGAAATTCATTTGGCGAGATAATGCATTTCTTGTTCCCTTGTAAGAACTTCAACCCCAAACTTGCAAAGTAAATAGTCCGCCCCTCTCTGTTCCTTGTGAAATTCATTTGCATATCATCCCTCTTGTGCTTTATTTTTCAACAATAAATTTTATCTTTCTTGCTTCTATTAGCTATTCAGTGCACAAGGGCAAATAACAAAATATACACCATGTAAAAAAAGTTTTGCGTTTGCTTGATTCGACTCATTAATTTATTTTGTTTCGCAAGATACCTTACAAGTCTTCTTATATAAATGTTTATTCAATGACAAGGAGGCTCCCTAGAGGCAGATTGGGAGATTCTTTTATTATCGCCCCAGTAAAAGAATATCATTCGGAATCGAAACTTTGGTTGAAATAGCTTTAGCCGTGTTTTGATAACCGGACCTGACTAACCAAGTACTTCCCCACCTTTCTCTTTTCTGTCTCCGTCTTCTTCTATGTCATTTTAACCCTACACGGTCACAAACATAGAATATTGAAGAATACAAGGCGCTGGTAAAATTAGATTTTTAATGTTAATGTTAGTTGTAAGTTTCTACATATGTAAATATATATGTCATTAAGGTAGTAGTTATAGGCCTTAGTCGTAAGTCACTAGATATAAGTCTTATATGTAAGTCACTAGTTTTAAGTCAGCAGTTCTAGTAATAATTATTTAAGAAATATATTTTTGCAGCGCGCTTGATATGATTTTCACGAAAACGGCGCTATATAAATTAGCCAAATATTATTATTATTATTAAGGAATGCAATGTGAGCTTGTCTGGTGATATTTAATTATAAAAATAAACAAACAACAATAAGCAATATCCTCTGCAAAAATATTTGATTAAAATCTACATGGCTTTTTGCCAATCACTAACAGAATACGATTTCAGCGAATTTGCAACTATAATATACTTAATTCACTTATTACAACCTAAAAAGCTGTTTTTAAAATAATTACGCTTAAAGTCACTGCAAGAACTAGCATTGAAGAAAGCTTAAAAAATAAAATAGATCTGTTACATCTGCGTATCTATTTCTAACTTCATGTCATCTAGGTACAAGAGAGTGTTTGAAATGCTTAGTCCAATATTGTTACATGATTTTGGGACGAGGATATCTCGTGGATATATGAAATTTAATGAGATTAAGTAAATCCGGGATGTCGACTACTATTTACAATTGTATAAAAGGCCGTTACGCGTGCATCTTACCGATTTATCGTCTCAGAGTTATTCATAAGTATACGTTTAATTTAACAAACAATAGACATAATAAATATTAAGTCGGATATAATTCTTTGATCTGAGTTTTATTTCATTCTTAAAAAATCTAGTTAGTTTATGCATCCAATGGCAATATCGAGTTTAAATCATAAAAGCATTAAAATATCGTTATCATAATTAACTATGTAACTAACCATCTCACCGTTTCTCGGCGGGGTAGGCAGATAGGACGGAATGCCAAACAACTTGGTCTTGGCACACACTCCCTGCATCATTCACATTCATACAACGTCTCATACAAACTCTTCTATTATTCTGACTCGACATCGTGATATCTCTTTCTTTTCCATCCCCAACATCTTCTGATATTCACATTTGCGTCATATATTCTCCTTACACACGAGTTCCTTTCTTGATCTTACTCATTACGCTTACAATAACCTTGCATTCTTGGGGGATATCCAAATTTCTTACACAATCATACATGGCTTTATCACACATTCGTCTCAGGGATCTCATTTCTACAGCATTCAGTCTCTTTTCATCCTTTCTCTCCCAGTTCCATGCCTCACTACCATACATCAGGGTAGGTACCAGCATTCCACTGTGCACTGCTAGCTTTGCTATCATTATAATATCAATTTATTAATTTATGAGATGATTGAAGTTCATCCTTATTCTTAGATAGTAATGTTTGTAATAGCTACAAATTTTCCTTATTTTGTAAATCAGTAGGTACTTATTTAATGGTATTAAGTAACCGTGAGGACGAACTCAAATAAAAGACCCAAGATTACCCCAACCTGAAAGTTTCCGCCCCGCCACGGAAGGGGGGAAAATAGATAAGTACCTACGCTTTTTTGTCGAGAGCTCACGAACGGAACACAATTCTGAGCTAAGCACATACGAACCATAAATAAAGACAGATACACAGAGCGACCAAACGCGTTCATAGTTACACCAGCACACCCCAGAATCGCGACAAAATAGTAAAGTAATAATAATAGAAAGAAAATACGAAAGGGTAAAGAAAATACAATATTTTTTAAAATTCTATAAAAAAAATGAGAATTCGTTACTTCAAACACTCTTGGAATTTCAATGTTTTTTATGAATACGTGTTCCAATATTGTGAGAATACATTGGTATTTTACTAACTAACTAACCATCACGCCGTTTGCCCACAGGGGTAGACAGAGAAGACGGACCGCCAAACAAATCGGTCTTGGCACAAACTTCTTGCCTCATTCACATTCATACATACTATTCTATTATTCTGACTCTTGACATGGCCCGAATCGAGTATCTGATACAATTGATCATGCCATGTCTTCCTCGGGCGTCCCCGGCTTCTGCTACCATTCGCGTTTGCATCATATATCCTCCTTACACTCCTTTCTCCGCTCATTCGCTCTACATGCCCAAACCATCTAAGCGTCCCTTTCTTAATCTTACTCATTACGCTTACATCAGCCTTGGAATCTTTGCAGATCTCCACATTTCTCACAGCGTCATACAAGTTTTACCACACATACGCCTCACTGATCTCATTTCAACAGCATACGGTCTACTGTCAACCTTTCTCTGTCAGTTCTATGCCTCACTTCGATACATCAGGATAGGTAAAAATTAGAGTATTTTATTATATTTAGCTCAGTTTTATTTTATTTTATTTCAATTTATCATTTCAGATTATTATTTTATATAAAAATTATTAAAATGTAAAATGGGGGGGGGCAGTACGGGTAAAGCACCCAGTGAGGCCTACATAACTAAATAATGTTTTAAAGTATGTAAAGCATTATATCTAATAAATAAATAAATAAATAATAATCAATAACTTATTACATATCCGCTGCCCTCGTGCATCATCTGAACAACCCTGATAATTGGCCAAAAGTTTCTTGTCACTTGGGGTGACATATGGCAGAGGTGTTAGTTTTCCGATCAATGGTTACCGGTGCAGCGGTACCAATTCCCGCCTCCCAAATCGAACTATCCATTATTTTGGGCTCAACTATAGATAATCTTTACATAGATACGGGGAATGAATCATATTCCAGTCAAGCAAGCTTCAAACTACTTGATTCAATCAATAACTACTAAGTTTAGAATAATATTATATAAACGGTAACTAAACGTGTCGCTTACCCTATTACTTTGAAATGTGAACATATACATCGCTACAAATACAGTGTATATACAATTACGATGTATATATTATATATTTGGAGGAAGGAAGGTATAGCGATGATTGAAAGCAAACTTTCCTTGTTTGGTAACCACTCCGGGCGGATACAAAGGTATCTAACCGCGTCTACGTCCGCCAATAGCGCCAAGTGATAAGTAGGTACCGTATATATATTACATAAAGGGTATGTTTGTATGCAGGACTCGCTCGCGCTTCTAGACACGCGGATTTGGCGCGATTTATCGTCCCGCAATTCCGCATCTATTCCCCGTCGTCTGTGGTTATCGCGGGCCATGGATAAATACAAGACAGAGCGGAAAGTTTGAAGGAAAATCAAAGATTGATGAAAATACGTTCGATACCTACTGGTAAAGAGGATATTTTTGTGTAAAATTGATGACAACATAATATAAAAATATATGTTTAATAGAGTAGATATCATTTACGTTGAAACTACGGGGACATGATAGAAATGTTGCATCTTCTTAAAAATAAGTAAACAACACCTAACCTAACTTAACCAATGTTTTTGATGTAAAAATAAAGAAGAAATTTGAATATGTTGTTTCCAATAATCACATTTGAATATTGTTTATGTTATTAAGGACGGGTTGCTTCGGAGAATTTGAACAATTCTTAAATTTTCAAGTTCTGTAAAAGTTCTTTTTAGGTTCTGTTATTATTTCAGTTCTGTCAGTGGGTAACTAGCCTACAACGATATAATAACAGAACTGGAATAGGACATCAACATAGCTTGCAAATTTACGTTGAAATCTTATGGTTTGTCTTTTAATTTTTTCCTGAGAAAACTTTTTTTTTCATCAGATTTTTACTAATTTTGTAAAACGGTATAGCTTCGTTTAAGTTAATGCTACAAAATTACGATGTTATCTAAAGTGCAAATATTATTCCCCTTTATTTTGTAAGATGATTTAAGAAATTCTACCCGAAACAACAAGTTGTGCTAAGGATCTTGGGTTCCCCTTTCAGCGAGTCTCGTCATAAAACTATGATCGACTAGAAAATTTATATTGCATTCCTCGCTCGGGGGAAACTGCGCGCCACTTTATGCTTTTACTCTCGCATACTCCTAACTTATTGTACTATCATTTATTCAATTTTTCATAACTAGCTTTTTACCAGCGTAGATTAGATATATCTTATACAGGGTTATATCTTAAGCATAGGAAAATAAAAAATATTCTTTGTTTTCACAAACTTATCTTAATCGATGCTGGTTTTTTTTAGAAAGTAGTCACTTTGTGGTTTGACATATAATGAAATAAAACAATGATAATGACTCAAGCATCATCAGGGTACAAAATTAAACTATGCTGTACAGTACCCTAATTATGGTTGTATCAAATTTAACCGGTCGGTCATAATAAATTAAATAAATTTGTGGTTATATACAAAAATATCATTGTTTTTTTTTCATGAAATTTTTTGCAGGATTCGACACGTGTCCGTAAACGGGATCATATCTCAGAGACTAATTATTCAATCCGAGTAAACCAAGTATTGTTTTCAAGAAAGGTGTATATGTTACAGCCCATTCTGAGTTGCAAGTGTGTATCTTAAACACTCAAAAAGTTAGAATTCTGTAAATTTGAAAGAGTGTAAACTTTCATGATTCTATTTTGAATGCGGACAAATAAATCAGATTTACAAAAATCGGCACGTAAGAGTGGGACGCAAATTGCATATATAATAACCCAAAACGCCGCACGCAGATCTGAATTGTATTGCCGCGAATAAAGGCAACGTTAGCTCGCTCTGACAAACTCATACGGCAAACCTGGCTTTAGTGGTGGATTTGAATTGCGATGATAAAAGTGCAATTTTAATATACAAATAATTAAAGCTATAGGTACCCTACTTCTCATACCAATATTAATAAATGTTAGTTTGAAATGAAATAAGCAATTCAAAACAATTTTTTTATTTAATTTCAATAACTGCACACATCTACCGAAACTAACCACGATTCACTAAAATAAAATGCCTATCTGTCCATTTTTTTTTAATAATTTATGACAAAAATTAGATAAATTATATTTTGCAACAAAAGTGAAATTATTTTATCTTTTTGATATGTTGCAGCTAACAAGTGAACAGGATTTTTTTTATCTTACAATAATTAACAATACGTTCTATTTTATGATTAACTTTTCAAAACCATAGGCAAATAAATATTCTGAATGTATCTTTAACATAATAATCTTAGTTATAATTCCAGAAATCGGGTTATTTTTGTGATAATTACGAAATTCGCGTTAATTTTTCAGTTAAGGAGTATAATCCTTATAGGGGTTTGGCCTTATTTGAGTATACCCAAGCAAATGCACATAAATATAACATTTTTCGTTTCTCAAACTCTTGCTTCCAGCTGTCTACTCAAGAAAGAAGTTTATTCTAATTTTTATTCATCGCATACTTGCATAATAATCATAACTTGATAATAATAATCATCATAATCATAACTTGCCACAAGTTCTCAATCAACTTAACTATACAAAAAATAAATGTCATTTATTGAATTCTTTTTCTAATACTTTTATTTTTTAATCTCGGGCGAATCCAGGAAATTGAAGTTTGTAAGGAATCTCAATTCGATCGAATGACATAATTTATTTTTTTCAAAAAAGTTTTATCATAACAATAAATATATCGCGTGTAATAAAAACCAAAACCAAATTTACCTCTAAAATACCAAATAGTTTCCTATTAACATCGCACACCCTGTACCAAAGTAACTTTACGACAATGTTCCATTTTGTTTACCCGATAAAGACACCCAGTTTTTATGCCTCCCATTACATTAGCATTTCATTGTTCGTGTTGGCGTATACATTTTCACTTATCCTAGAAAGATGAAATATTTCCTAGCATTTTATTTTTTTATCAGATGCTACGCTGTTTATTGAAAATATTTCCATCAATAAATTGAATAGCTTTTGAATAAAAATAACGCTCTTCTACCTAAAATAATCTGTGTAATAATTCATCGATACTGCAATAAAGCGTGTAAAGTTATCTCGTTTGCCGATAAAGTATATTATTTGTCGCCTGAGACCTATAGTGACATCCAAAAAACATTTTTTGCTTCACCTGTTTATAAAATGTCATATTTTTAATAGTCTTGCTTGGGTGTTCTTCTTATATATTGTGTCAATTTATTTATGTGAGAAATGGAACTACCATAAAATTACATTTAAAACATCCTATCATGTAAGACTGGGATAGCAAACATGTCTTACTGTGACACTGAAACAATTTGATAAATATTTAACTGACGCCAGTAGAAGAGAGAGAGATATTTGTAATATTATGTGTCGGTGTGGCACTCAATATTTATTATATTATATTAAAATAAATATGTCTCGTTTTACGGTGGGTGACTTGTCAATGTTTTGTCATAATTCGATATTTTTTATCTCATTTGGAAACAATAACGACAAACAAAAAATTTAATATGAATTTTCATTTTTTTGTTCAAATTCTTTAATGTCCCATTTCCACAGAACTTGACAGAAAGGGTAATTTATTTATATGGAATTAACGACACAAGTGCCATTTACAAGCATGATACTTATAGATAGTCATAGTATTATGTAGGAAGAAGAAGAAAAAAAATAATTATATAAGTTAACACGACGAAAAAAAAAGAATATACGTAAGTACAAAGTTAGTGAAAGAAATAAAGAAGAAACGAAAACAAAACTAAAAAAACTGTCATGCAATTACCTTGTTAAAAATGCACTACTAAAATGATTAATTGGTACATTTTTACGATTCAATAGAGGAATATTCAAAATATCAGCTAACATAGCATAAGAGTTACCAGTGGTGTGTGATCTATTTATAACCAAATTGTAGCCTGAAACCGTAGTATAATTGTCTCAATAATACATACTATGGAACCTTGATCTAATGGTAGAAACATGAAAGTGAATCAACGTTATTAATTTTCAGAGCTAGTGACGTGTGCGTGAGTGCTATGTACTAGGACATATTTTGTTTTCTTAATTTTTAACTTTTACACTTATCGATTTATAACAATCAAAATAAACTTAATAAAACTGCTGTCATCAACAATCTGGATTATAAAGATACGATAGTTTACGTCGGAGAGGTCGAATTGTATTTAACATAGTTTTTACAAAACTGAGTGATATTCAGTTTGATTGTAATAAATCTCTCATTTTTACGTATTTGTTTGTTCATACGATAGGTATTATCAGTAATTTTTATTTATAAAACTTCACATTTAAATTTAACTTGATACGAACTGTAGCATGATATTTAAATTAGGTTTTATTTCTAACAAATAAAATTTTAATTACGCACAGTAATAATAATAATGGTCTTCATTCCAGAATATAGTACGATAATTTTCTTCCTATATTCCTATTATTCTATATATCTATATATATATATAAATAAAAATATAAATGTTCGTTTGTTCAAAATCCTAAATCTCCGAAAGTTTTTAAATGATTTCTTTGAAATTTTGACACAACCTTGCATTCAAATACGGTTGTTAATTTATATACATATATTATGTAGATATTATGTAGATGTCAGCTGTGAGAAGTAAAAATATGCTCTTTAAAATAAAACAGCGCCATCTGCTGGACGTAAAAGCAACACGCGCTATTTTATTATATCTGCACAGACAGACTGAGCCACAGCAAAACTTACCGGGGTACAGCTAGTATTAACTTTTTTTTTAATTAGGTTTTATTTCTAATTACTATTTTTACCGTGCAATTGTAATTTAAGATTAATAAAAAACGTTTATTTTGCAGACGGCAGTAACGGCAGCGTCCCGCTACCCTGGGCGGCGGCCGTCGCGGCGCTCGCCGCCCTGTGCGTTGCGGCGCTGTTCGCCGCCGCGCTGGCCGCCTGCCGCCGCGTGCGACGCGTGCCGCCCCGCTCCGAGTGCGCGGGCAAGCAGCCTCCGCCCGCCGTCGCGACGCCCGGCCCGCCCGTCGCCCCACCGCAGCACGCTCTCCGAAGACCGCAGGGCTCGCTGCTCGAGATCAACACCGGGGAACAGCGATACGTGGTGGCATACACGCTCAAGCCCACGGAGAATAGGCAGCCGGATATACTGAATCCCAGATCAGGTAAATACATTAAATACCTATAATCTTTTCATACCAATATCTACATCAGGAGATCTAGCACGGACGATCGATAAAGTTCTATGTAAATACGATATTTACGAAATACGGATATATATATAATCTATGCTTAGCGTTATTTACGAGCACAGTCAGAACATGATTAGGACAGTCGGTTGATAAAAGCCGCTACTTTTAGCGCGGCCTCCTAGGTGTCGGATATGCTGTCAATATGCACAAATTTTTGGATAAAGTCTTTGCAAACTAACTGGCTTATTAATGAATGGGGGTGAACTTACCAAGCTCTTAGAACTGAAAAAAATCGTGTACATGATCCATAGACTTAATTTTCACCTAAAACGCGATCAACTGATTCCGTTCCAGCTTCGAGAAACAAAAATTGTTAGTTATGGCTAATGACCTCATAAACTAATTAACTTAGTTTAATGTCAATAAGAGCACGGTCGCGCTGTTGATACCCAGACCGACATTGATAATGTAAATCGATATACACAGTGTCCATGAATTATGAGTTAGCATTTCGGAACAACTCATATGATCTTATAGATATTTTTGACTCCCTTACCGTCATAGTTAGAAATATGAACTAAACTGTATAAGAGAGAGATATTTTTTTACGTTTGATTTTATAATTTTTATATTTCAAAAATTATTTGTTTATTTTTAATAACAAAATTTGAAATCGTATTTCATTCAATTCAAATCGTATTCTGCTGACAAACTACATAAGTAGTTTAGCGGGTTTAAATGTGAATAAATAAAAAAAAAAATTTCAAGGTACATCTTTAAAAAAAAAAAAAAATTACCGTTCGAAAACAGTTTTTAGCTTTTGGGTACGTTCGGAAATATCCCGTTTATTTGGATTTTATTGAGATCAGAAATACACACAAATTCTCCAAACTTGTGACAGCGTCTTTTATAAACATAACGGTTAATATGCCAGCGGCCTGGAAAGTTAAAACTTTATAACTTAGGTGTTGTCGTCAAAAAACTGTCACCATTAATCAAAAAATATTTATTATCAAATTTTATGGGTGTTTGCAATGCCCCCGAGTACAGTGTACCTTTGATAGGTGGCATTTAGACGCCCACGTGTTAGCATTCAAAAAATTTCGAATACTGTCAGTTATTAAAAGGAATGACAGACGGATACAATTATGGCAGATGTTGGCAGACTAAAATGTATTTGTGCCAAATTATTTATTGACCTCCACGTCTAGTTCGATTCCTCGTGCCATTTCGATTTGCTTAATAAGAATTCCAGAACATTTGACGTAATGCACAGAGTTCTTAAATACGCCTTTTTCCTGAGTAATAAATCAAATAAACCCACACGAATGGAAAAGAAATTACATGACAACATACCTTGTTGAAGACTTTTTCATCTGTGTATGAATTTTAAATCAAATACGATTTCAATATATAATTAAATAATACAGACGGCCGTCGTGGTAGAGGGGTAAAGCATTCGGCTAGCATGCCGAAGGTCGCAGTTTCAAATTCATTTAAAATAATATAAAGTATACTTGCGGCACGTTCCAGAGTGGAAGATACTCTCAGTATCACCCTGGTGTAAACCACCATTCAGAATTGAATTGATTGAAATATCTTTAACCGTGTTTGGTGACCAGATCTGAATAGCAAGATACTCCTTCACCTTCCTCTTCCCATCTTCTTTCCCTCCCCACTACCTTAAGACTCACAAAGTACCCCAATTGAGTTTGCCATAGTTTCACTGGCTCCAGACGTTTGGGTGTTGGGAGTCCTGTCCAGTATTCATATATATTTTTTTAACATATTACATTTTTGTGACAGCTGTTTCGTCGTCTAATGACATTTTCTGTGCGTGAGGTCTTAAGAAGGTGAATACGTAAATAACTACGCCTAGCAAAATTTCGAAAATCAGATTCGATTAAAATTTAAATATCAATTATTGATTAAATATCAATTATTATTATTATTATTATGTAATGAGCAGGCAGCATTCTGCTGATGCGCTCATATCTGATTTCACAACAAGTTTGACAGTAATTGAGTTGTTTTAAGTTTGAACTAAGTCCTTTCTTCTCTCCAAATGTGAATCCAATAGAGCTTTGAATTGATTTATATTTGTTGCATCGATAACATGTTGTGGGAGTTTGTTCCAAGCATCCATTACTCTATTTGCAAGGAAGTGTTTTCTACGATTAGATGCAAAAGGCGTTTTTGTAATTTTTTTTGAGTGTCCACGGAGATTTATATTTTTATTAGTAGTGAAGATTTCTTGGATGCTAGGGCAACTGTAATGTCCAGATAAAATTTTAAAAGTCTCGATCAAGTCACCCCTTTCTCTTCTTTCTTGTAAGGTTGGTAATCTTAGTTCTTTCAGTCTATCTTCGTATCGTAGATCTTTCAGAGCTCTTGGTATTTTAGTGAAACGTCTCTGTACTCTCTCTAACAGATTTATATCCTTTGCAAAGTAAGGACTCCATATTTGGAAAGCATATTCCTGGAGAGATCGCACATATGTTTTATATCTTTTTTAACATCATGTCCGGTGTTAGGTCAAGGAAGGTTTTCCTGATTAGATATGTTAGTGAATTTGCTCTTTTTACAATTCCAGCGATGTGATACTAAGATACTACCAACATTATAAGCGGAAAATTTTGCTTGGTAATAAAGTCTTGGTGGGAACCTGACGCCATGGTCCATTCGGCCACCGGTGATTTATAATTTCATGAGAATACTATACAGGGTGTTAAGGGACGTACTTGACATACTATAACCAATGGTTCCTGAAATTATTTGAAGTAAAAAATGTTAATGAAATTTTGGTCTTAGGTGATTTTTTTTTCTTTTAAAAAAATGTATTTTTTCAAAAACAATTGTTAAAAAAAATATCTACACTGGTTACTCAGCCGAGTTACCACCCAACCCCTCACATGGATCATAGCTATCCAATTCATATTTTTTTTGTAAAAAAAAAATTAAAAAGTTACCGGCACAAATTTGATTTATTTTTTTAGTCCAAATAACGTCAGGAATCACTGGTTAAAGTAAGTGAAGTACGTTTATTAACACCATGTTTAGGTACTCCTTTACTCCATGTACTTATAATAAGAGGAAATCGATAAATGGGAAGTTTCTAGCTATCCACATCTAGTCTGCAAATACACTTAAGCCAGTTCGTATAACAACATCTGCAAAAAACTGGGTTTTGAACTAATTACCTCTGACCCAATTCACAGACCCCAGTGCTTTAACACGAAGGTCATCATTCAATAGAATTAATATCGGATTCAGTGCCCATATTTAAAAGGAGCATCATGTCAATAATATAAACTGTTCCAAGCGTATTGCGCATACATATCCCTTCACAGATCACCACTTTTCACACCTACAAACACATTTTTTTTTTTTTTTTTTTTTTTTTTTTAAATTTACATACACATACACACCTATACACTACGCACGTCACCCAGTAATTATTAAATATGTATACATACCACAAATAAGACATCACAAGGAAACACGTCATAGGTATCTACTCTGAAATACCACAAATAAGACATTACAAGGAAACACATCACAGGTATCCACTCTGAAATACCACAAATAATACATTACATATTTGAGGTGTGTTGTCTATGGACAAGTGAAAACAACAGCTGATTCTGACAGATCCATATTTAATGACAAAAGTAGTGAAATTTAAGCAAATTTAGCAAGTAATCAAAGTTGAAACATATAAACTAGTGAAAAATTAATCAAAATAATAGTGTATTTCGTGTTGACAGTGCGAAACAACTTTACATATTGCCCTGAAAAATTACGCATAACGAATTCACTGTCATTGTAAGCTATAACCACAGACAATTTAGGTTTTTGAATTTTTGAAATCTTTTTGAATTTGTGAAGAGGTTTTTTTTTGTCATAGACAAATAAGTTAAATTAATTTTAACTCAATAAGGGGTATTTCTGAACAACTATAAGAAACCTACCTACAAACTAAGATATAAATCAACCAAAATGTCTAAAACTCGCAAGGTTTGCAGTGCAAAGAAAGATACATCTTCACCTTTAGCAACCACGTCTGGCCCTATTGATTCACCGTCGGCGCATCAGTCAATGATTAACATTGACACTGACTCATTAATCAATTTTTTTGAGTCGAAACTTGAAATCATGCGCACTGAAAACAAGAAAGCAATTGACGCTGTTCAGTTAAAATTAGATGCGCTATCTAACGAGTGGAAGGACCAATACACAAAAATTCTGGGATGTGTGAGCGTTCTCCAAGAAGAAAACTCAAACCTCCGGCAAGAAGTCCAGTCACTCCGAGATGCACAAGATGAGATGGAGCAGCGCAGCAGAATATGCAATGTAGACATCCATGGGATTCCCGAAGCAAAGGGCGAAAATTTGATGACATTAATAGAGAAAATAGGATCCAACATTAACGTCCCGCTTCCAAGTAGCTATGTGGTTTCTGCGCATCGCGTCGCTCGCGGCCACTCCTCGCCCTCCAACCGTCCGCGCAATATAGTCGTACAGCTATCCACAAAACGACTTCGTGATGATGTCATCGCTGCAGCAAGGACTCGCCGCGGCCTTACCACGGAACAATTAGGATTTGGTGCTCCCATCACCAATTTTTATATAAACGAGCACCTTACATTGAAAAATAAAATCCTATTTGCCAAAACACGAGCCGCCGGAAAAGCTAACGGCTTTAAATACATATGGGTGCGGAACGGCAGTATTCTGGCGAAGAGAAACGATCTCTCTCGGGTTTTCACCATTCGCCGTGAGGGAGACCTTCAAAAGATAATCACACATGATCAGCAAAACATGTGACTACAAACATGTTACTGCTGTCTTTGGTATCCGCTTTCTCACAGTATTCTGTATCCTGTAATTTGTTTCTTTCAAAGCTACTTTATATTTTTGTTTAGCGCGCAATATCCCTATAACTTTAAACCAATACCATGTTTCTCACATATTCATTCACATTCTAAAATGTCAACATATTTCACATTCATTGATCTAATAAGTAGTCTATGTTTTTTATGTAATTTCGAAGCCTCATATGCCCTGCATAATGTATCACTCGTGCGATTGTGGAATATGTCAAACGGCACTCCCACTCTGGTGAAATGATCTCATCATCATCTATAACCGTTTATTACCAGAACTGTGGTGGTATTAGGACCAAAACCCAGGAGCTACTAATTAATGTATTATCGAATAACTACGACGTTATAGTTATAGTTGAAACATGGCTTGTAGCAAATATAAATACTGCTGAATTCATAGATTCGCGTTACACGGTATTCCGACGTGACAGGGACCGTACACTCACTGGTAAAATGGATGGAGGCGGTGTTTTGGTAGCAGTGCGCAAGGAGCTTGCATCTTCCCGGCTCGATGACTGGGAAAATGGTCAAATCGAACAAATCTTCATTTCTATTCCGGTAAGGTCTTTCAATCTCATCATATGTGCAGTATACATACCTCCTGCCTCACAACCTACGGTCTATGATACGTTCTCCAAAAACCTGGAATCTGTATATTCATCACAACCAAATAATACTTTTTGTGTACTAGGAGATATGAATCTACCAACTCTGACATGGTCATTTTCCGAAAACAGCAGTCAAGGTCTCGCCTCCTCAAATACGGCTGCATCGAAAACGTTGCTTCAAGCAATGTCATTGATGGACTTATTCCAATATAACTGTATACCTAACCATAATGAAAAATACTTAGACCTCGTATTCTACAGTCGTGAAACAAATGTTACACGTAGCAACAACCCTCTCATCTCAGAGGATAGACACCACCCAGCCCTTGAATTTGATATATCCTTCGTAATTTAACCAAAAATCAAAAACAAAATACAGCGTAGGCGCAATTTCAGGAAAGCTAATTATGCTCAGATTAATGAGGACATTAATTGTATTGATTGGTTATCTGAAATCGCAAATTTATCAGCCGAAAAAGCAGTAGATCGATTCTATTTAAAAATAAACAATGTAATTGATAAGCTTATTCCAGTATTGGCACGACGAAATGACAAATTCCCCATATGGTTTACTCCAGAACTTATTAGGTTATCAAGGAAAAAAGATAAAGTCTGGCTCAAATGGAAGACATATAAAGGTCTTTCTGATTATCGTGAATTTTCCTTCTTACGTGCTACATACAAAAAATTGACTTATGAAACCCGAAGGTTATTTTTTGACAACATCGAAAGTTCATTTCAAAATAACATCAAAAGCTTTTGGTCATACATATCCTCATTAAAATCGTCTGATGGATACCCTGCTGCAATGTCCTTCGAAGGGCGCAAATCTGACGATGCCCAGGAAATTTGTGATATGTTCTCTGAATTCTTTAAGTCAACATTTGAACCTTCCTCTATCAATGACCCAATTATTAACATTGACCAACTTGAAGAAGTTCAGGACTCTGGACTTGCGCACATTCACACAATTAAACTAACGGAAAAAGAAGTGCACTCGAGTTTAAAATCGATGGACATAAACAAGGGTGCGGGTCACGATGGAATACCGGCGTTTTTCCTTAGATCTGCTGCGTCGTCACTGTGTGTGCCGCTTACCATAATATTTAATAAATGCCTGAGTGATGGAGTTTTCCCTGATAGGTGGAAGTTGGCATATATTATACCGGTCCACAAGGGTGACTCGCGTCAAAGAGTGGAAAACTATAGACCAATATCCATTCTCTCGGCGATCCCTAAACTATTGGAAAGACTTGTCCATAACAATATATATCCCCAGCTTGCTGCCAAAATTACTGAACAACAACACGGGTTTGTAAAAGGCAAATCTACCATGAGTAATTTACTTATTTACTCAAATTTCTTATTTACTAGTATGGATCGAGGCCACCAGGTAGATGCAATATATTGCGATTTCAAAAAAGCTTTTGACAAGGTTGACCACCTTATTCTTATCAAAAAAATTATGTACAACGGAATTAGAGGAAATTTATTACGTTGGTTTATCTCATATTTAACAAAAAGACAACAAGCCGTATCATTACGAGGACACACTTCTACATGGGAACCAGTTACTTCTGGCGTGCCTCGGGGGTCAATCCTGGGTCCGCTGTTGTTTATTCCTTTTATTAACACTGTTACTAAATGTTTCGTGCATTGTTTATATCTTTTGTACGCTGATGACATAAAAATATTTGCCATTGTTCGGAATCTAAACGATTGTCTGCTCATACAAAGCGACTTAGTAAGGTTCGAAACGTTTTGCAATGAAAACAAAATTTACCTAAGCTACAATAAATGTAAACAAATAAGTTTTACTAAAAACCACAACGCTATCAAACACAATTATTGTATTGGTAATTATTTACTCGAGCGCGTTTACTGTATAAGAGATCTAGGCGTTCTTTTTGATTCCAAACTCCACTTCGATGCGCACATTGATAATATTGTGAATAAAGCTTACAGCATGCTAGGATTTGTCATCAGAAACAGCCGTGAATTTCGAATACCTGAAACATATCTTCTTCTTTACCACACTCTGGTCCGTTCTCAACTTGAATACTGCACCTCCATATGGAATCCACTTTACGATATCTATAAAGAAAATATTGAAAGTATTCAAAAGAAATTTCTGCGTTGCCTCAATTACAGAATGAGCGCACCCAAACGCGGGTACATAAATATGCTCTCGAGTTATAAAGTCTCCACTCTATCTAACCGGCGAACATACCTTGATCTCATGACTCTGTATAAAATCTGTAACAACGTTATTGACTGTCCCGACTTACTGAAATTAATAAACTTCAAAGTACCACCCAGAGTAACAAGGCTTAACGACTTATTCCACATTAGCAGGACGCGTACAAATGCTGGTGTCAGGGATCCAATCAGAAGAATGTGCGAATCACTTAATCAGAACCAAAACCTCAAGGACTCTGACTTATTCTTTGATACACGCACTACTTTTAGTAGAAAAATGAAGACTGTTTTCCTACAAAGTTCACAGTAAAAAACTTAGACATACTTGCTAAAATATGTATATACTTTTTAATTTCTGTTTAACATTGTTTATCTATTTATATATATATATATATATTTTTTTTTTTGTTTTACTCTCTAAATTTTTTCAAAAATAATTTGTAAATTCTTATAAGGATATTGCGCATTTCTTTCATATCTCTATTTGTAAAATAATATTCTTATGTATATATTTTTCCCCTATTTATAAGTCAAAATATTTGTAAATGTTTTTAACTGCTGTTTAAGTTAATTCGTGAGAAATAGTTTGGATGCAGGTAAATTCTCTAGTTGATGTTTTGTATATTCTTGTCAATTGATATCTGTATCTGTTTTTTCTCCTAAATAAAAAAAATAAAAAATAAAATAAAAAAAAAAAACAAGGAAACGTGTCGTAGGTATCTTTTCTGAAATACCACAAATAAGACACTACAAGGAAATATATCAAATGTATCTACTCTGAAATACCACAAATAAGATATTACAAGGAAACATGGCATAGATATCCTCTCTCAAATACCACAAATATGACATTAAAAGGAAACATGTCGTAGGTATCTTTTCTGAAATACAACAAATAAGACATTACAAGGAAATATATCAAATGTATCTACTCTGAAATACCACAAATAAGATATTACAAGGAAACATGGCATAGATATCCTCTCTGAAATACCACAAATATGACATTAAAAGGAAACAAGCCGTAGGTATCCTCTCTGAAATACCACAAAAAAAACATATCATAGGTATCCACTCTGAAATATTTAATATCTGTAAATTGTCTCAAGTGAGGCTAGCAGATTCTTCAATAGTGACCAACTGATAACCCTATACAAATCTCAAGTACGTACAACAATTGAATTTTGGAGCCACCTGTGGGCTGGAGCCCCACAATACCCGATTATGTGCAAAGGAGGGCTGTCCGTCCGATTAAAAATCCATTGTTAATAGACCGATTGCTATCTCTAATGAACAGAAGCAACGCCCACTGGGTCTGTTCTACAAGTATTTTAATGGAGACTGCTCTAAAGAGCTAGCAGCATTGATCCCAAAAGTTTTATGTAAACGGGCCGCTTCTTCAACTCATTTTTGAGCAAGACCGTTTGTGGAACGTGCTACCAGCATCTGTTTTTCCTCCTTCATATAATCCTGGTCTCTTCAAGATTCGCATTAATAAATCCCTTTATATAGCCCCTACCTTAACCAGCCTCACAACGCTGCCCAACCGTGTGGCGACATAGCTCCACTGCCTTAACACTCTACGGACAGGGGCGCTCTTGTGAGCGGTCACACAAACAATAAAAATGAAATTAATTATTGAAGACAATATTAGCGATTTCTAAGCGAAAATCTGAAACAGAAAAATCAGAAAAGGATACGGTCACATCTAGGACTCAAACCCAGGACCCTTGCCTTGCCAGGGCACCGCTCTACCCCTGAGCTAATGGGACCCTATCCCCTTCGGTCACATTTAACTGTATCATTCTTCGAATAAGAACTACCAACATTGTCTTCATTTTTTCACCGCACATTTTAATGATCTTAATTATCTCAATAAAGTTATTCCAAAAAATAAAAATAAAATTAATTAATATTAAAAATCAACGTAATGAATGAACTGTTTGGTTTATATAAATAAACAAATATAAAGCAATAAGTATGAACCTTTCATTGCAATTATTGTTCTCGAATTCGAGATAATTCCGTGGATCAGACATATTTTCCCATTGAATAAATAAACAGAACATTGTTCCGAAGCGCTGATTAATAAACTCATTATAAATTTGCTGAAAAGAGCATCAATTTCTCAGATGAAAGCTATCAAAACTATTTTAATTAAAAGCCAGCATTTCATCCGAACTTAATTAATTAAATATATACATTCCAAACTTTCAAAATGTCTGTTAATATTTTTGAAGTATTGCTATGGTAAGTTTCATGGGACTAGAACGAGAACTAAGCAAGTCTGATCCTTCTCAGAAATCTTCCAGATAGTTTCCACAATATATACATGTGTATGTATTATAATTTGAACTGTGTAGGTACCACTGTTTCCAACAATAACAAATAGAAACTTTAAACGGGTTTTCCTACTCAGAAACTTGGTACAAATGAACTAAATATAATTGTGTTCGTATTCTGAGAAAGGAATTAAACACATTATAGAGGGGATTTAAAACAATATTTCTCTGAAGTGTGTGAGTTTTGAATATTCAAAATATTCAAAACTATTTATATACGTATTTTACACACACGCACACGTTGCGAAACATCATATACTTTTGAAAATCTTTTTTAAAAGTCCTGTTAAAAGTTTTAAAACAAATATATTTATTATAATACGGATTTAAGTATTCAATTAATAAATGGTGTTTTATTTAGGAATATAGAAAACCTGAAGTACGAATCTAAAACGATAGTTTCTAACGGTGACAAATTGAATATCAGATTATTATTTTTTTTAAGAAAGACATACATTACCGGGTGACAAATAAATAGAATTTAATTGAAAATGTCTTACTGCCACTATAGAAGGCGGAAAATGATGCTTGTGTCATGATGGAGGACAGGATGGAAACCAGTCGAGGAGTTTAACTTACGACGCCTAGGTGGGAGCCAAATGCGTCTATATAAGACAGATATCAGCACAGTTTTTTTTTAGAAAAAATCTGCTCTTAAAAATCTCCTTCGCAAGGTTGTTCAGCAATAATAATAATAATTGGATAATTTATGCAGCGCCGTTTTTGTGCGAAAATAACTTCGGGCGCTGTATAATTTATTACGACTACTTACCTGGCAGGTCACTTCAGATAAACACACTGTTATTGAAAGGTTTACGACTTTGCACGCAAAAAACACTGTAGAAAAACATGCTTACCTGGCAGGCTTCAGATAAACACACTATTGAAAGTTTTAAGACTTTGCATGCAGAAGACACTATAGAAAAACATGCTTACCTGGCAAGTTACTTCAGATAAACACACTGTTATTAAAAGGTTTACGACTTTGCACGTAGATTAACACTATAGAAAAGCACTGGAAATTTATTTTACATTTGCTTTTTTAACTTCTATTACTATTGATATTACATTTGTAAGAAGATTAGTAGCAAAAGCAGAGATGATATTTCTTTTAAAAGACTGGAGAATTTTTATGAATGAATTTAAAAAGCTTATAAATTCTTAGTTGTTTACATTTTTTTACACATTTAGTTTTTTACAATGTCGCGGACTGTGAAAGTTAAGGCTGGTCGCATACATACGTTTTCCGTATTCGATTTCCGAATTCGTTTTCCGTATTCGGAATTCCGTGAGACTAGCGCAAACGTTCGTTTTTCTTCATTCGGAATGTATAAACGTCAGTACCAGTGTTGCCAACAAGGGCGATATATTGCCATTTAGGCTACTTCAAAGACATCAATTTTAAACATGTCCCACCTAACAGCAAATTCGGCTACTTTACGCTACCTTATGTATGAGAAACAGAGATATTAGGTCAAGATCCGTTGGCAACACTGAATTACGAACGGAAATTTTCCGTACCTTTGCGTCGGCACAAACAAACTGTATGCAATAGCTGCGTTCCACATGACGTCATTAGGTTTTTTCCATTCGGTTTCTCCGAACGCGCCGGCTGGCATTCGGAACGTGCGTAAGGAATTTGTTCCGTTCGGAACTAAAACGAACGTGTGCGGCAGTTAATGTATTTTCTACTGATTCCGTGCATTCGGATGTCCGAATACGGAAAACGAATTCGGAAATCGAATACGAAAAACGTATGTATGCGGCCAGCCTAAAGGTTTATGACTTTATGGCGAAAAGGGCGAGTTTTAAGTCTAGCTCTGAATTCTGTCAAGTCTGTGATCATTCTCAAATCATGCGGCAGTCCAATAATCCGAGGTACCATTTTTTCCTTGAAATAACTATTATTTGTACAATAACTCGCAAAGATTAGTGTTTGGATGATCTCATTACAGAACCAAAGAACAGTCTCTTTCATCAAAAATATTGAAATTAATTTCCTGCCAAATAAGTCATTTGAGTTATAATAAAATATCTAATAAAAGTTTTAGACGAAATTTTCTTTGGAAGGCATTTCCTCGGGAAGGAAATGTTTCTCATTATTCATTTTCCACTTTGAATTTCAAAGGAAGTGATGGTTTCGCGGTGGTTTAAGGTTCTAGTTCTGTGAATATGTAATTTTCAGGTGATTCCTTCCGGTGGCGCAGATACCGAATTCAAAACGTTTCTCGCTCGATCGACCCACATCCGGTTCATTTGTATAATAATACAATGCCTGCTTTATGTGAAAAACCAATTATCAACATTTCATATTATATTCTCAACGAGTTATATATCCAAAATGGGCGGGGATAAGTTTAAAACGATTTCTGATAACAACCCAGATGTATGGCAGCAAGACGTGGAACTGCCAAAGAAATGACAAGAATTAGGCATAAACATAATTTTCAAAATTTAAATATATTTATGTGTTTTTGATGTGTGTGCTCAGATAACAGGAAAAATAATTTGATAAATATACTTTCTCAATCTTAATTTTTTATTCATGAAAGTTCATGTTTTTGGGAAGACATAAATAAAACAAATAATTTATAAACAACAGTAAAACAAAAACAAAAATCAAGAAGAGTTATGAAATTTATGTTTAATTTATATTGTTTGTTTTCAAAAACGGAAAGATTTGAACACTCATTAGTAGCCAAAAAAAAACTTCAAAAACGTTTCGAAAATTGAGTAACTTTACAGGTTTTAAAACATATATTTATATATTTTTCACAATCGTGGTTTTTTTCTGCAATCATAATATGCAATATGATGATATTTTGAATCCAAATAAATTCGTAGATGCATTCAAAAGTGTTAAAGCGGTTGAAACTAGATGCCGTATGCGTTTGTACAATAAATGTATGTAAAAATACCTTTTCTGTGAATATATCTCTTCTTAAACAGTGACCTAAACCAAATATGTGGACCAAAATAATTAATTGTTATGATTTGTTTAGTATTTTGGATAGTATAGGGTAGATAGATCTTTGTTGATAGGGAACTACCAATAGAAGAAGGTACCAGAGGAATAATATCTATGATTTTAGTTTGGTATTCCATACATTCAACCAAATTGAAAAATTAAACCGTAAGTTAAATATATAATGCACAAATTTCCCGGAAATAATGTTCTTTAAAAGTTGACGATGACAGCAAGTGTGCGTTTAATGACTTTAAAAACAATATTAATACCCCCATAAAGCGGCCGACAAAGACGAGGATTCATCCCTAAACTAAAGTCCCTGTTTAAACAGATTAATCCGCGCCTTGACCCTTGGAATAGTTTGGCAAAGTTGACCTTTGTGGAATAAGATTCTGGGGTCTTCTGCCTAAAATAACATCCGCCCGTCGCACCGAGGCATAAATGTCCGAAACGTAATATTATCTGGTCAAAAATAAGATCTTAATCATTCACAGACAAGTCTTATTAAAATCTTTGTATTTTTATAGAAGGACAGCCAAATATCACGAACACAAATATATTTATAAAGGAAATTATGGGTAGTACCGCAAAAACCTTTTTTTTATTTATCCTCGGCAGCTGAACGCGAAAATGTATTTTTCATCGAAAACAATTTCTCGCGTATTTGGCCCGATTAAAGTGATTTCTATGTTTTATTGATACCAGTTCTAAGGGTAAGTCTTTGACTATATAAATTAGTGTGATTTTTATTTAAATTTAATTTATTATTTCTCAAAAATATGACCAAAAATTTTCTTTCCAAATAATAAAATGTAACTATCCGAATAGTTAGACCTTTAAAAACTTGTTCAGCGGTGTTCAGTCACTAAACTATTGTATTAATATTAACTTGTTCAGCAGTGACTATTACATTAATACTAACTTGTCCAGCAGTGATCAGTCACTAAACTATTATATTAATATTAACTTGTTCAGCAGTGTTCAGTCACTAAACTATTATATTAATATTAACTTGTTCAGTCACTAAACGATTGCATCAATACTAACTAGTTCAGCAGTGTTCAGTCACTAAACTATTTTATTTATACTGAACCTTAGGCCTCTTTGTCATTTTAAGAATAAAAAAAACCTTAATACAAAATGCCAAGAGAAGTGTTATTCTTCTGAACTAATTTCAATTAATATCGACTCGGGAAAGAGTACTATTCTGCTTCGGAAAATAAAAGGTATAAATCTGTAGGGAAATTTATGCTGGTAAACGTGATCTGTTGAATATTATTTTTTTTAGTATTAATTATCAATACCCTGGATTGGCTATTACATGAATTTTACATTTTACCTTCATTAGTGCGAGATAAACAAAAAAAAATAAAAAACAAAAAATAATCATTAGTAGTATATAGTATAACTTCACAAGACATTGAAAAAAGCAACAAGTTTTTAAAATGCGAATAGCAAAAAAAAATATTTTACATAATATGCAAGATCACATAAATTAATTCATAGCTTAGTGCACCATATAAAAAAAGGAAAAAATCAATAATAAGAAACTATCAAACAAGTCGCACCATGCCATGCTGCATGTTGAGGGCAGTTTTTAACACTTTTCCGTAAATGATCATCTAGTCAATCCACATTATGCAAGTTAATTATATAAGCATAATAAATACAAAACAACACAAGAACAACACGTCAACTGTGTGTGTGCCGCCCTACTGTCGAATTTGGCAGCCATCTCTGGTCCGGAGCCCCTAAATACCTGAAAAAAACCCTTGACTCTGTGCAAAAACGGACGGCCCGTTTGATAGATTCCCCAATCTTAACAAACGGACTGCAATCTTTAGAGCACAGGCGTCAGGTAGGTATGCTGTCCTTGTTCTATCGGTATTACAATGGAAGATGCTCTGAGGAACTAGCGTCATTGATCCCTTCGGCACCGGTGCGTAGTCGGGATACACGCCAAACGCGCGCCCAACATTTGTACACGGTTGAAATTTATCACATGAGAACGGGTCGCTTCTACGATTCGTTCTTAAGTTCAACAGCTCGGCTGTGGAACGAACTGCCGGCCTGTGTGTTTCCTCCTTCCTACAACATGGGACTCTTCAAGACCCATGTTCACTCCTTCCTCTCCACAAAAAGACCCTCTACACAGCATCCCCAAAGATGACATAGGCCCTGGGGGAAATTATTTTCTTCAGGGCCTCCTGTGTGGAGTTAATATAAAAAATAAAAAAAAATTTACAAAAAAACTAACCAGAGATCAAATGGGAAAATATTTCAACGACTCCAGATATTTTCATACAGAGGGTTTGGCACGGTAGAACTTCTAACTGGACCTATAAATCCTACTGATCCCTCAAAATAAATATTTTAAAAAATAGTTGTATATAATAATTGTACTTTCTTTTGATAAATAAATAAATAAATAATATTAAGTTTGTATTATTTTTTTTTCACTTTACTTTATATGTATAGCTAATTATGTATATATATTTGTTTAAATGTATTTTAAAGTTATCATTTTATTTCCCCTTTACATACGAGTGATTACACTCTTGTAATTTTTTTTGTAAAATCAAAATGTTATTTTATAATATAGTTAAGTTTATAAAATCTTAGATTGTTAATATTGATAAAAAAAAATTACCAAAAGAATATATAGTATCGTGTTTGTGCCAATATTTTGTCCGGCTAAATTTCCTCTTCGAACCTCTGTGTAAAGTCGCAGAAGACATTTCACTAAGATGTGACCATAGAAAGTCACTTTGACAGATTTAATTGCCCATTCAGATCCACTTGGCACAATTCCACGATTTCTGAAAGCCAATAAACTTGTTTCAGGCGGCCATAACCTGGTAAAAAGCTCTTTTTCACCCGTCTGGCTACGATGGTTATGCAGTTGATTGTCTGTCATTTTTAACTCGTGGGTTACATTTATCTTTTTAACTTGATTCTTCCAAATCACTGGGTTTTCAATGACTTTGAAGTTTATTTGGAAATAGTCATAAAATAATTTAATTTGATTGTCGACTGACTGATAGTGTAAATATATATTGTATATATGAAATATATTATGAAAATTAGAAGAAAAATAATAAATTAAACAAGAGCATACTATACAATACTAAGAAATCTAAAGGAAACATGAAACAGAACAAGACACAGAAATATAAAAAAGGTAACGTAATCTTTTCATCAGGCGACGTAAAAACCATCTATAAAATGCAAATGATATACCCGACTGTGCGCCAATGCCCAAAAAAATAAACGGGATATATTTTTCTTTAATTAAATTACCACCCACAATTAAATTTGGGTGCCACCTCTGTGCTGGAGCCTCAAAATACCTGAGAAATCTACTTAATTCCGTGCATAGGAGGGCTGTTCGTCAGATTGATAATCTGCTGTTACAGACCGATTGGCTAAGGCACATTTGCAATGCAAGTACGCTGAGTCTGTGCTGCATGTATTTCAATGGAGTCTGCTCTATGGAGCATTGATCCCATGGGTACTGGTGCACGTAAGCGAAAATCGGAGTAAAAGAGCGGAACACCTAATCACAGTTGATTTGTCTTCATGAGATCGGGTCGTTTCTTCGACTCGTTGTGTCGAACACTCACATTCTGGGCCTGCTCATTGCCCGCATTAATAAATCCATCTCTACAGCCCTTACCTTAACCCGCCTCACAACGCTCCCCAACCGGAAGTTATATGGCTCTCTGTCTTTACACTTCGCTGACACGGGCGTTCTTTTGAGGTATAACATTAAAACAAAATAAAAGTTGCTCAGATATTTCTTCCGTTACCAGTAAAACAACATTCCTTGTAATCTGAAAATGCCTTAGAAGTCACAATGTATTAATGTTTTATATAAACCTATTACAAGAGCACAAAGATAGGTTGTCCATTACTTTTTGGGAGAGTGATAAAAATGAGCATCACATTTTTTTTTAAATTCTATATTATTGGTATTCCGGTTTAAAATGGGATTTAACGAATAAATTCATATGTTTCCTAATAAACTTTTTGAAAATACGAATATATTATCACGATGTCGGAACACGTATTCATTAAAATCATAATTTCCGCATTTCGTCATTTCATAAAGACAAATAAAGGTGCATGAACAGTATGAACACGTGTTCCGATATATTTGGAATTTAATAAAAGTTTATCGGGAAACGGCCTGCAATCCCGTTTCTAACCGGATTTCCAATAATTTGAAGAGATTTTTTTATATTTTATTTTTGGAATAACTGAATGAGTAAAACCTAAAATTGTAAATAATTATTTAAGATAATATTAGCGAATATTTCAAACGAGTTTAAAATGTGACGTGAGAAAATCAAGATAATTTTGGTAGTTCTTATTCGAAGTATGATACAGTTAAATAAGTCCGAAGGAGATAGGGTCTCAATAGCTTAGTTGGTAAAGCGGTGCCCCGGCAAGGAAAGGGTTCTGGGTTCAAGTCCTAGATGTGACCTATATTTTTCTGATATTTCTGTCTTCAATTTTCTTTCAAGAATCGCTTATATTGTCTTCAATAATTAAAGATTCTTCATAACTTTTTTAATGTGAGAAGATAATAGACAGACCATCATTTAAAAAATATATAAAAATTCATTAACTGAAGAGGCCTTAATTTAGCAATCACTTTTGACGACACATTTTCATCAAAGCCACGTATATCGTGAAAAGTCATTTTTCCGGTACTTAGAATTTTCTTTGGCAAATGGTATAATTTCACGGCCAATTAGCTGTCTATTGTTAGAGATATAAAATTTTAAAAGCATAAGACAGTATCCCGAAGCACGCGGCTAATTAAAATTAGTTCCTAAGTGTCCACTTCAGTAAAACTGGGTGTTTCTCATGCTACAAGTACTTCCTTTCTGTAATCATAATTTCTATATTTTCGACGTTATTACGAAAAATTATGTATTGCTAAAACATGATTTTAATTTTAGGTTATTTGGAATTATTTAAATTTTTGAAAAAGTTAGGGGATATGTTATGTAATGTATCATTGAAGAAAAAGATAATACCAAAAAATTCAAACGAAACACGGAACAGAACAAGAAACAAAAAAGTAAAAAAATATATGTCTTACCGGGTTCGATTTCCAGTAAAGACCATTATCTTTTTATTCTACGTCTTTATCCACTGGGTTCGATTTCAAGTTACGACCATTATCTTTTTACTCTTCATCTTTATCCACTGGGTTCGAAATCTAGTTGAGACCATTATCTTTTTATTCTACGTCTTTATCCACTGGGTTTGATTTCAAGTTACGACCATTATCTTTTTACTCTTCATCTTTATCCACTGGGTTCGAAATCTAGTTGAGACCATTATCTTTTTATTCTACGTCTTTATCCACTGGGTTTGATTTCAAGTTACGACCATTATCTTTTTACTCTTCATCTTTATCCACTGGGTTCGAAATCTAGTTGAGACCATTATCTTTTTATTCTACGTCTTTATCCACTGGGTTTGATTTCAAGTTACGACCATTATCTTTTTGTTCTACATCTTTATCCACTGGGTTCGATTTCCAGTTGAGGCCATTATCTTTTTTATTTTACGTCTTTATCCACTGGGTTTGATCTCCAGTTGAGGCCATTATCTTTTTATTCTACGTCTTTATCCACTGGATTAGATTTCTAATTGAGACCAATATCTTTTTATTTTATGTCTTTATCCACCGGGTTCGATCTCCAGTTGAGACCATTATCATTTTATTCTAGGTCTTTATCCACTGGGTTTGATTACCAGTTGATACTATAACCATTTTATTCTACGTCTTTATCCACTGGGTTTGATTTCGAGTTGAGACCATTATCTTTTTATTTTTTGTGTCTTGTTTTCTCCATGTTTCGTTTAGATTTGTTAGTATTATCTTCTTTTTCAATGATACATTACATAACACATCTTCCAATAAAATGGATATGTTATTTATTCTAATTTTGAAATAGCCTGGTTGGTGGGCTGCTTGGCTACCAGATGGTGGATTGTGTTCGAAAATTCACAAATTACTTTCTATTTTCCATCTCATATTTTCTATACACAAGTTACATTTTGTAAATGAGTCTAGGGTTAAGGTGATGTACCTCATCATGTAACATTGGAAATCGGGCAAAATTACACACTCTCACAGATGGCTGTGTTCGATTAAAAATTCCGTAACACCAGTCGCCTTATGTGATTAATGCGAAAAATCCATCGCTAAAATATCATGTTCTATTTTAGTTTGTGAAGTTTAGGTACAAATATATTTTTTTAAATTCCGATCATAACTTAATTTTTCACATTATAATAATAGAACCGTATTCGAAAAGAGGTTTGTCAGTGTGAGATTTCAAGTAAGTAAGTATGAACACAAACATCTTTTATAGGCCTGAAAAACTAAAAACTGTTTTTAATATTAGAAAAAACATATATTTTTTAAATATTTTTCTTAAAGCGAACATTAAATAATTTAAAAATGGCTCACCTTACGATGTTTTTAACTAACTTTATTAATAACTTACAAAATCACACACAGACATTTTATTACACAAATGTATAAAAAAAATTACTGCAATTTCACTTTTTGTCGTTTCATGTAAAAATAATGAATAAAAAATTTGCAAAGTTTATTTTGTCAAATTAAGGTCGGAAACTCTGGTTTCATAAAGGTGTCCATTTTAATGTTTTTGTCATTAACTTTTAGATTTGAATATAAAGCGTGGTTTTTTCTCTTTCTAACATCGTTTTGATAATATTTCTAACACTGGCAAAAAGTGACGTAACTATTTCTATGAGACCTATATAAGCTGTTATAGAATGTTAGCCTGACGGTTTAAGAGACATAAAGCATTCCCAAAGATGACATAGGCCCTGAAGGGAAGTATTTTCTTCATTGTCATCTGTGCGGAGCTTATTTCAAAAGTAATCATAAATAAATTCGTCTTTTGAAAATATTTTACCATTTTCACCAGAAGTAAGGAAAAATTGTGCATTTAAATACGTGACATGCTCATATCACACTTCTATTTGTTTCACTTCGGTGGTAATTTAACAAGTTCAGTATTAAAGTTAATATGTTTAATCATTGAAGACAAAATTACCGACTCTCAAACAAAAATTTGAAACAAAAATCAGAAAAAGCTTACAGTAATTGAATCCAAGACTTAGCATTGCCGGGGCTTTGCTCTACCATTGAGCTAATTAGAGATATCCCCGTTTGTAGTAATTAACTTAATATTCTTACTGCCACCTCAACAGTTGTATATTCCAAGATATTTTAAATATATACTTGACAAGTGCACGCTAATAAGTTTGACCTTATAGTTTGTTTCATTTGTAAATTCTCAGAATTTGTATTCACACGCTGGTGATAATATAGGACAAGGTCAAAGCCGAGGTTATTTTAAGAGGTGCGTGCGCCAGAATGTGGAAGTGATAATAATCATCGAATGTGAAAAGTTCCAAACGCAAAACACAAAAAACAAATATTAATCAAAATACGAAAAAAATTGTAGTCGGTTTTCAACCGCCCAATAATCACATCTATTAATCAAAAAATCTTTGCGATTTCTGAAGGTTTCGACCGTGTTTAAAAACTTCATATGGGGTGTGTTCTGAGATTGACGGGAGTGGGAGAAAAGGTTAGAAATTACCTGGATATTCAGATCTTGTATCGTATTTATTTATTTATGTATTTATTTTTACATTTATTACATACAAGATATACAAATATAAAAGGAAGCTTTGACTGTCCAACTTTGTATTGTATAGATTAGTAGTATTTGACCAGGGCGATACTGAGATTATTTTGGAAAAAAAATTTACTTTTGATAACCTTTTTTGTGCGCTTCTATTAAACCAAAGTTTCCAAACGCAATTTGAGAAAATTTTTAAAATTTTGTGATTTTTTTTTATTAATTATTTTTATACGAAATGATAAAAAAGTGAGGTGATAAAACGTTTATAATACATTTGGCTCGTGAAAAGCAGAGGCGGTTCCTTGGTACGTGCATTTGTGCATTGCACTGCTTGTCTTCAATGTCCACATAACAAATTACAACGACATCTGTGCCCCAGTGATCGATGTAAGAAATTCGTAATTCCCGTCAGGTCATTATTTGAGCTATCTTCTAGTAAAAAAATCCCGCGCGAGAGCAAGCGGTCGTGCATACCCCAATATGCACAGAACCAACTTTTACCATACTACTAAAACAGCGTCCGGGCAGTATCGAGACAGCCCGAAGTAGCCGAAACGGTGACATGAGCGAGACAGATTACACTCTTAACGTCAAATTACGTGTTAGAGCAGTGCAGATACATAAACCATCCGTGCATTATCGAAGTGCTTTGACGGCGAGTGAATTTTGCTTCACTTTGATCATGCGTAATCCAATGCGTTTGGAATGGATTCGCTTAGAAATACTAATGTTCAATGTTAACGCAACAACATTAACACATTGGAACTCGTTCGCGGTGAAATCAAACGGTTTCGCTATATTTTCAACGATGAATTGAGTGTCCTTTATTTTCAAGATAATTTTGTATTATTTAATCAGTTATTTTACAAATATAACTTAGAAGATAGAAAGAATTGCAGTAGGTGTTCCCATTCATTAATTTGCTCCACCTAAATTACAGACTAGGTACATTTTTAAAGTGAAATGCACTGCTGCTATTTACAGTCACGGGCCGCGTCTGGTGAAAAGTGTATTTTTTTTTGTTCGTCATCACTAATTTCATTATAAAAAACGTAAGATTAAAAAATATAATATATTGTTTGTATTAAAAATTTTGATATTTCAAAAATTATGTGTTTATTTCTAATAATAAAATTTCATTAATTTTTCACAATTGTTTTCAGTTTTCAGATGTGTTGGATTTCATTGCAAAGCGGAAATACTCTGATCGTCTGATAGAAAATGCCAGAGGCCTGAGGGGATTTATATCCTTTTTGATTTCACGAGTAATTGTACAATCCGTTATTTTGTTAGCTTCTTCGCATATGAAGTTTGTCTTTACATTACACGAGGCCCTGATGAATATAACTTCCCTCGTGGCCTTTGTCACTTTGAGCATGCAGTGTGTAGCTTTTTAAGGAAATATATTAGAGGAAGTTCTGGAAAGGAAACAGGTATAAGTGATGCGTAGAGATGTCGGGGTCAATGGGTCCAGTAGTGACGGACGTATGAATCCATTTCTCTCAATGCGGTACAAGTCGATGGGTCGAGAGAGTCTTGCTGGAGAGGTCAAAAAGTTTATCTCAATCAGTGGCTAGACTCATCCGCCGCCAAGACCTAGATAACCCTTACCCAACGAACCTGGGCCCCCTGATTAGTCATCAAGCGTAGCGAATCACTAGTAGTGCCTACGGCAGAGATGTTGGTTATCCAATAAATGGTTCCCGGGGCCGCGGTACCCATAAAATAAACACCAAGTAATAACAAATAACATCTAGACATATTATCTTTAAAATGTTACCCTCTAACACCAATATTCTTTTAAATTCTTCTTCTGATCAATATAATAAATAAAATACTAGCGATGTATTCATTTCATCCCCACAATAAGCAATTATAATATTTTTAAGTTCCTCGCTGCAATATGCGATGTTCTCATCGAGAAGTCTGATCACGAAACTATGACGCCCTATGAATATTGATATCAGCCACCCTGCGCGCGCCATTTAGTGCCGCTTGATTATCGCGTTAATTGACAGAGAGAGTTTGCAATCAACTCGTATTAATTCATTTAAGATGGATTGTAATAAGTATTTTTAAGATTTCATTTAGTAAACTGATATTTTCAATTTTCATAATTGTAGATACTGTGTGGAGAGTCCTTAATTAGGAAAATAAAAAGCGAAATGCAGACACAAAACTGTTTATAAATGCACCAAAATTATTTTGCAACAAAAGGCATCTCCATATTTTTTAAAGGTTTGGTAAACTCATTAGTATCTAAATCTTTAAGGATGCTATGTAGAATATCATTTCAGTTCTAATGTCGAAAGGAGAATTTTTATGTCGGTAAAAGCGAGACTTTGTGGCACAATATAACGCAACAGTTAAATGTTACATTTTACGATTCGAACGAACGCCCCTAGAATGATAATGGTTGCAATAACTTACGCGGAGACCTGCGGTGTTTATTGGATGATCAAAAACGAACTTTCACCCCGTTGAGGTTCCGCGATACGTGACTCATTAGCGGATGCGCGTGGAACTAACAGCAGCCTGCAACATACTCGTACATACTCGTACAACCTTCATATTTACGGTACCTAAGTTCAACGGTGAACTTTAGCGTCAGAAGCAATATTAGAAATATTATAATAACAACCATTTCTGGCAAAATTGACACTACAGAGTTTATTTTATATCATCTTGAAGCACGTGAAACGCGACGGACGCGAGCATAAAACCCGTTCTCATTAAACAAAGTTGATTTTGGCTTCATGAGAACAGGTCGTTTTTGTGCAAGACGGCTTGCACGTGGAATGAGCTACCAGCATATGTTTTTCCTCGTAAATATAAACTGCGCCTCTTCAAGACTCGCATCAATAAATCCCTTCCTACAGCCCTTGCCTTAATTCACCTCACAACGCTGCCCAGCCGGATGACGATATAATTCCCCTGTCACAACACTGTGCAGGCATATGCGCTCTTATGAGGTATAACATATATAAGTTTTTTTTATGTAATTAGTTTTTTTGGTTTTTCTCTTATTCTTAACTGAGTATCATACAAATCCATTTATTTCTTTTTTATCTTTTTGAATGACCGGGTATTTTTTAAATTAATATATTTGTTGTGTAAGAAGCCAATTTGTACCGCAGGACTATATTTCAAAACGCTGTCGCAAAAACCTAACCAATGTTGGATGATTATGAATAACTTTAAGCTTGCGAATCTCGTACAGTTAAAGACAGGTGAATAATATCCATAGTCTGCATTATGCCTGAAATGTAGACAAAGTTTTAACTTTTTTATGCTTTCCATTACATTAGATTCACGTTTTACTTTTAATTTCCCACGAATACCAGATAACTAGATGTCGGTTTTTTTTCAGTGTACGAATTCTGTGACTAACTACCATAATAGATTTTTCTGTTTGCCTAGACTACTAATGGAGGGTTTTACTGTAGGTCGGAATTTTTTTTTTTTCATTAAATGAATCCTTAGTATTGTTGCTGGTAGAGTTCAGTTATCTACAACAAAAAGTATTTTGTAAAATAATTGTTTAAAATTTCATAAACTATTCCCATGTAAAAGACCCTAAAAACGGCGTTAAAAATAATTAAATATGGTCACGGAATGAACTAAAGGAATGAGCACCAGAAATAATCTCAAACGTGATTTTTTTCAAAGTCGGTCGAAATTTACGCCTAAAGTGTATATTTTCCAAAACTGTATTATACACTTACACACCTAAAATTGATCGCGAAATCAGACATTGTTTCATAGAAATAGGACATAGTAAAAACTACTTTTTTTCTAAACCATTAATTGAAAATTTGTACACATTCAACAGTTCTAATCAACTGACCAAATAAAATAAATACGAGTACATAAATTTCATGATAAAAACACGTAATTTTCCAATATTCTATAATACGATACGTTACTATGAAAATGACTATCAAAATCGTGAGACATAACAAAAAAGAAATGTACAAACTTTGGCATAAAATCCCATATACTTGAAAACATTCCCCAAATAACGATGGATTGATGACCAGATCTAATTTAAAAAAAATATTATTTAATTTTGTAATTACAGTTATAAAACTACCTGCTAAAGAAATATTACGTCGCCGTTTGAAATTTTGCAGACCCCTGGCAAAGGTAACGCCAGGTTATAAGTCACGTTCCTGTATGCGGTGTGAATTGAATGCGTTTAGTTCGTATAATGAACATCCCCGCTTTGACGTCGGTCCCCACTACGCCGTAGCTACTACGCGGGCGGTGCACGGGGCGCGCGTGGGCGGGGGGCGCTCGCAGCACTGGGGATGGCAAACCATACCAACATACCAACCAAGGGGAGGTGAAACCTCCGCTAAACAACTTGCAGGGCCGTTTCTCAGAAATCGATTTCATATTTTCTACCATTATACTCGCAATAAATTCCTGTAAGAACCAATAATAATATATAGGTACATATATTATCCTACAAACAATATTACTAAGAATATAAACTAAAGTAACTTGGTTTACTGTAACTCGACCCGGACAATAGACCTCGCATCAAGAAGTACGTTTTTATTAATCACCTATCTTTTTAATAAATCAGAAACAAAATTTCCATTCAAAAATTTTAAAACAAATACCTCATCTAACTTTTTTTGTTCAAACTAAGGAATTAAAAAAAATTATCCAAAGAAACGTCGCTGTTACTATCTCAAGCACGACTATTAGTGAATCATTAAAACGGCCACCAACCTTAAAAAATAAAGTTACAAAATGTTGACAAAATGCAAAGCGGTCGGTCGGGTTAAAACAGGACTTCTCTACGCTCATTAAATAATGCATCTTACTTTTTTCCATTTGATTACTGCACAAGAGTCTCAACTACTCTTATCCGTCTGGAGCCTCTGAGACCAAGGCATCCTAATGTATTGTGGTAGGTTGTGGGGCTGAAGGTAATGGGGACGGGAAAGAGATGTGAAAGATAAAGGTGGGGAAGTTACTGGCTATTCAAATCTGATCACCAAATACGGCTACAGCCATTTCAAGCAACGTTTTTTATTCTGAATAGTGGTCATTCACCAGGAAATACTCACATTGATTAAATAACATTTTTTCGTTTAATCAATGTGGGTATCGTCCTGGTGAATGACCACCATTCAGAATAGAAACGGTGGTCATTCATATAGTCCTAGTGAATGACCACCATTCAGAATACAAACGGTGGTCATTCATTCATGGTCCTGGTGAATGACCATTGACCACCATTCAGAATAGAAACAGTGGTCATTCATATAGTCCTGGTGAATGACCACCATTCAGAATACAAACGGTGGTCATTCATTCATGGTCCTGGTGAATGACCATTGACCACCATTCAGAATAGAAACAGTGGTCATTCATATAGTCCTGGTGAATGACCACCATTCAGAATAGAAAAGGTGGTCATTCATATAGTCCTGATGAATGACCACCATTCAGAATACAAACGGTGGTCATTCATTCATGGTCCTGGTGAATGACCACTGACCACCATTCAGAATAGAAACGGTGGTCATTCATATAGTCCTGGTAAATGACCACCGTTTCTATTCTGAATGGTGGTCAAAGGTTTGAATATTATACTACTATTTAAATTCATTTATTTGAATTTTACTTTTGTTTTCGGTTATAAATTAATGCAAATCTTGGAAACGGAAAATAACATTAATTAATTTCTCGCAATTCTATCGAGCTTAAGCTCGGTGGATAGACTCCTTGTCGATTACAATGCATTTTATTAACATTTGGAAAAATCTAAACACAAAATGGGGTTGAATTTGCGACACCGAGTCTCTAAAATAAAGTAGGAACCTTAATGACATAAGTGATGAAGTCGTATAAAAACAATATTTGGCACTTGGACCTGCGTTAGGACGGACCTTCAGTCGAATTTGCCCTAGCAAAAAAATGATGCATTTATTTAATTATTTCTGATGAACGTATTACTAGAATCTCAGATTCTCTAGAGGAATCCCTCTGAAAGTTACTAATTCATCGTCTTGAAAAATAAAATCTGGTGCTTACCGCTAATTTTATACTTGAAAAACGTTTTGTATAATTTTGAAAGCGTTTTACATAAAATATTTTAACCATAAGGTACTATTTTGATTAATCTTTAATATAAATAACTAAATACATCCGTAGGAATTACTTTAAAAATACTATATACTATCTTTACGAATTATTAATAATTAAAATTTTAGCATCGAGCAAACCCCTTTTATCGGCGTCTTGTGTCGCTTTAATAAAAAGATTTTCAAACAAACAAAATGTCAAGCCTCAAAGTGTTTGCTTTCTTTGATAATGTATTATTGATTGTGGATAAAGACATATCGAGGAAACTATGTAAGTTTTCACGATGGCCCTGTACTCAGTGGCGTGTGCTTGGGCAGCAACCAGGGCCTTGGGGGGTGGGGGTGGGGGTGGGGGACACTTTCTCGGTCTATCGCGCGCGCTGCGTGGAGATTTAAATGGAATAATATGGGTTGAGTGGAAGTTACACGGAAACCTCTCGCTCGGAATAATGTGCAAAAACACTTCATAAATTCTATCTGAAATACTCGCTAAACATTCATACCTACGCATTCACGCCCTTGTATACATGTTTTTATTTATTTTTTTTATTATTTATAAGATGAGTTTTTGTATTTGGGAAGCATATGAAATATAGAAAGGGTGATAAGCATATTGAAAAAAGTGGACCTAATGTGATGGCGCTAACAAAAAACATGTCTAAAGAAGCGATGCTAGCAGTCTACAATGGAGTGCTGGTACCTACGATGTAACTAGCACAAGAAGGATAATAGTAGACTGAACTAGCAGTTAAAAACCCGCTCCGCGGGTTTGTTGCTGCTAGGCCCTGCGGGCGTCACTTTGTTGGGCTTCGCCCAGTTTAAGTGATACTAACAACAGTTACATTTAATAGGTAGATATTAGGTCATTCACAAAGAGAGGGTGAGTATATATTGTTAAAACATGGAACAGGAAGGAGTTTAGGCATAATAAGAATGACAGTTGTTAGGGTAAAACTTTACCTTTCCGAATAATTGCTAAATGGGTAAAGGTAAATTAATATAGGTAAATATTCGGAATCGCTGGACACAGAAAATACGAAATATATTTAAATATTACCTTCTGATTTACCTTAATTACTATAAAAGGAATCGAACAGCATTTGGGAAATTTTTAATTTTTAATTTTTAATTACGTAAAATGAAAATTCGCTTTCATTGTATGGGGTGACAGCCTGAATAATTTATGTTGATAACATTTTATTTTGTCAGTATTCCTGAAAGGAGCGGCTAGAGACAATTGAAAAACGTAAATTAAAAAATATAATGTAATACAGTATTCCGGCAAAATAGTGCCCACTTAAAAAGCATAAGTGATTTATTTGGCTAATATTATCATAATTATTTTATTTAACCTAACCTATAATAACCTAACCTATAATAACCCAACCTATAATAATCCAGCCTAACCTATAATAATCCAACCTAACCTATGTCCTAACCAAACTAATAATAATCCAACCTAACCTAACCTAACCTTTATCCTATCCTAACATATAATAATCTAACCTAACCTCACCTATAATAATCCAACCTAACCTAACATATATCCTAACCTAACCTATATCCTAACCTAACCTATAATGATCCAATCTAACCTAACCCAACCTAACCTAACCGAACCAATCCTAACCTAACCTATAATAATTCAACCTAACCTATATCCTAACTTAACCTATAATAACCCAACCTAACCTAACCTATAATAACCAAAACTAACCTTACCTAACTTCACATAACCTGACTTATCCTAACCTATAATAATCCAACTTAATCTAACCTAACCTATAACTAACTTAACCTATACTAATCCAACCTAACCTAACCTAACCTAGCACATCCCAACCTTACCTATCCTAACCTATAATAACCTTTTTTTAATATTTCGTTATTTGCAAAACAAACCTAAATACCTTTCTTTCATTTTTCGAGCTTGGCTTGCATAGAGTAAATGGTAAAAATTCTAGTCACTCATATCAGGAATACCAAAAAAAGAAAATGTCATCAATATAAATTATTCCGGCTGTCATTCAATGCAACGAAAGCGAATTTTCATTTTACGTAATTAAAATGTTAAAATTAAAAATTTCAAAAATGCTTTCAGATTCCTTTTATATAAGGTAAATAAGGTAAATCAGAAGGTTTTATTTAAAAAATATTTCGTATTATCCTTGTCCAGCAATTCCGAATAATACCCTAATATATAGTATATAAATATATATACCTGGCAAAATGATTGTTTTATTATAGATATAAGTACATGTCAGATTAGAGATTTATTGGCGAATTTTACAATCAACGAAGCGTTTATATCTTCCGATTGTGTTTCATGTTAGTTTATTGGGTTGGCAATGCCTTTACTTCCGCGTATATCATAACGGTGTTCTGTCAAAATAGTGCGAAATTATTATTTACGTAAATAATATTAAATATCAATATTTTTCAAAATCGTACATGCAAAGAGTTGTTGTTTATTTTCATTAATTTGAATCAAATGTTTGTTTTATTTGTAAATGCGTATTAAAACGGTAGTTTCACGTAAATAATTACCGTTGTTTGAATAAATGAAATTGTACGTATTTGTATATCGCTCGTATGCGCTCTGTCGGCCAATAGGGAAACTACTCCAGCGGCCGGTAAAGGAGGGATTGACATTTTTAAGGAACCTTAGAATGTTTGATTCTTGACAGACGTCAAATATATAAAACGTAATTGTGTATAATTTTTACTGTATTGTAATTAATCCAATGGATTTTAACTTTCTAAAACATATTTTCTTCGATATTATCCAAAAATTATATGAGTTTCCGGATTCCACAACGTAATACTAGAAGTCAGAATTTATTTCAGTGAAGAAATTCTGGGACTAACTACCATATGTATTCCTCTTTACCCAGAATACTAATGGAGGGAAACAATTAAACCAAGTCAGTGGACATCTTCAATTTATCTTTAAACAAATATAAAATGTTGTTAATGAAGCAATTCAGTTATGTACAATAAATAATGTATATTTCTTAATATTCATATGTAAAAGCCCCGAAAAAGGGCGTTAATAATAAATAAAATCCATGAGGCGTATGTGTTGTAAAACCATGTATGATCGAGTAAAAATGCAATGCGTACTGAGTAAAATTAAGAAATGGACGCTTAGATGGTTTAGGAATGGAGAGAAAATGAACGAAGGATGGAGTGTAAGGAGAATATGGGACGCGAATATGAATGTAAAAGGAGGTCCGACAAAAATATGGCACGATCAAGTGAATCAAACACTTGAGTATGATTTAATGTTCGTATGTGAATGGTAGAAAAGTCGGGGACGCCCTAGGAAAACATGGCACTATCAAGTGAATCTTATACTTTTCTCCTTTTTTTGTTCTGTTGCTCTGCTATATATGTTATCTGCTATAATTAAAAACACATTTCTGAAAACTTTATAATTAGAACTTTGTTTTTATAAGTTTGTCCGCCTTTTTTCGGGTTGCTTTTTTAAAAGGTTATAACACAATATTATATTATAACAAAATTTATCTTCTTAAGATTAATAAAGAAAATTGCGAGTCGAGCTATATCATGAGTCGAAATAACAAACGATGTGAATGAGGCGATATATGATTGTGAATGAAACATGGAGTATAGGCCTAGACGAGTTGTTTGGCGGTCCATGTACTCTGCCTACCCCTGCGAGAAACTGCGTGGTTATCTAGTTAAAAATATTCATTTTATACCCTTTATTCGAAACACTGAATGGAACGACTTTTTGTTGTTGTTTTTTATGTGAAACCGTTGAAGTCCCAACTGTTCCCAACCGTCTGGAGCCAATGAGACTATGGCATCCCCAATTGATGTATGTTGTAAGGCTAAAGGTAGTGGGAGGGAAGGAGTTGGAGAAGAGGTAGGTGGGGTATTGGTATTATTAGTATTATTATTGGTATTGACTACTCAGATCTGATCACCAAACACGGCCAAAGCCATATCAAGCAACGTTTCAATTCTGAATGGTGTCCTTACACCAGAGTGATACTGAGAGTATCTTCCACTCTGGAACGTGCCGCAAAATCTACTATATATTAATTTAAACTAGCTTTTTGCCCGTTGCAGGCAACTAATGGGTAAAAAAATGTTGCGTGGTGTAGTATTTGAATGTAGACGAGGCGAGGGTGTGGGTCTACAAATAGTTTTTAAAAAAAATGTATATTTGGAAAAAAAAAAGAGCCAAGGAGCTTACTGATCATTTTTCCACCGAGCCATTCGTGTTGTGTAGGTCGAGACGCGTAATTTGATACCCATATCGTATGTACGGTTTTTGTCACCGACATTCTTCAAAAGTCCCAGCGAGTTTTATTTTGGAAAAAAAACATTGCTCTATAAACACGCAAAATGTAAAAAATTTTATGGAAAAAATTAAAATTTTAAATTCAAATTTAATAATCCGTTTTTAATATTTTCCCAAACTTCTGTGCTCCTGGTAGATTACAGCGTCCTCGAGGTAATTTTTCGCAGAAATAGCTCTATAAGAAATATCATTATGGAGGAAAAAAGTCTTCATTTCAATTTTAATTTAATTTCATAAAAAAATATCGGAAAAATGCACACATAACGCAAAAATGGTACCTACTCGTAAAAAATAAAGGGATCACACTTTTAATATGAATTGCTCCCGGGGCGACGGTACCCATGCCCGCCTGCGAACATTAATATTATTATAAACACGCGAAAAGCAAAAACATTTAATCAAAAAATGTATATTTGGAGAAAAAAAATAGCCAAGGAGCTTACTGATCATTTTTTTCACCGAGCCATTTGTGTTGTATAGGTCGAGACGCGTAATTTGATACCCATATCGTATGTACGGTTTTTGTCACCGACATTCGTCAAAAGTCCCAGCGAGTTTTATTTTGGAAAAAAATATTGTTAATTTAAATGATTAATTTGTGAAATAACACAAATTAATCAAATAAATTTTACTGGCGCACGCCGGGATTCGAACCTCCAGCTTGCTAGTCGAGACCATTATCCCTAGACTACGGAGTCCGTCAATTACTGACTTGATATGATTCTACCTTCTTTCGATTAAGACTAATTTGAATACGTACCATGCAGATAAAATGTCCCTAGCATTAATATTAGCGATCCAATTCAGTCAGATGAGAAATGCATTGCTCAAAGGAAACGTGCAAGTGACATTAATAGAGAAACTAAATTTCGAAGCGGTAATGGCCGAATCATAGACAAACGGAGTACCTATTACACGTTAAATATCTATCCTAACATGACATGTCATCAGTGTCAAGTCATGTCAAATTAAATTACCCCTGAATAGCGTTCAACGAAATCATTTACTGTTCTGAGAATATGCTAAATTTACAGTTAATTATTTGCTTTTCTTACAATGTGACCTTAGCATGGAGAACTTTAATAATGACACACTTTTTTCTATTATAAAAAAAACCTTTGAATAAACAAATTACATTGTGGATATAATGTATTTCTTTATCAAAAATACTAGGTGAAAACCTGTGAAAAATTACTGGATGTAACTTATCTTGCTAGGATGAAAGCTGATAATTTGTGTTTCTACAGAATATAGAAAATTAAAAAAACGCCTCTGGCAAATTGATCTTTTTATTTCTTTAAGACGCTTTCAGAAAGTCAAAGGATTTTTTATATTTTTGAACGTATCCCAAAAAGGATAAACAGCTTTTGAAAATTTTGAAAGTAATGCTATTAGATATTATTATAATACTAGCAGTTAAAAACCCGCTCCGCGGGTTTTTTTCTGCTAGGCCCTTCGGGCGGCACTTGGTTGGGCTTCGCCCAGTTTAAGTGATACTAACAACAATTATATTTAATAGGTAGATATTAGGTCATTCACAGAGAGAGGGTGAGTATATATTGTTAAATCACAGAACAGGAAGGAGTTTAGGCATATAAGAATGACAGTTGTTCGGCTAAAACTTTACCTTTCCAGAATAATTGCCTAAATGGCTAAATGTAAATTAATATAGGTAATTATTCGGAATCGCTGGACACGGAAAAATACGAAATATTTTTAAATAATACCTTCTGATTTACCTTAATTACTATAAAAGGAATCGAACAGCATTTGGGAAATTTTTAATTTTAGCTTTTTAATTTTTAATTACGTAAAATGAAAATTCGCTTTCGCTGTATGGGGTAACAGCCTGAATAATTTATGTTGATAACATTTTCTTTTGTCGGTATTCCTGAAATGAACGGCTAGAGACAATTGAAAAACGTAAATTAAAAAGTTATAATGTAATACAATATTCCGGCAAAATAGTGCCTACTTAAAAAACACAAATGATTTATTTCGCTATTATTATCATTATTATTTTATTTAACCTCACCTATAATAACCTAACCTAACCTACAATAATCCAGCCTAACCTATAAAAATCCAACCTAACCTATAATAACCCAACCTAACATAACCCGTAATAACCTAACTAACGTTACCTAACCTAACATAACCTGACTAATCCTAACCTATAATAATCCAACTTAATCTAACCTAACCTATAAACTAACTTGAACTATACTAATCCAACCTAACCTAACCTAACCTAGCATAACCCAACCTAACCTATCCTAACCTATAATAACCTTTTTTTAAATATTTCCTTACTTGTAAAAGAAACCAAAATACCTTTATTTTATTTTTCGAGCTTGGCTAAAATAGTACCACCTACCTAGTATTTGCATAGAGTAAATGGTAAAAATTCTAGCCACTCATATCAGGAATACCAAAAAAAGAAAATATCATCAATAGAAATTATTCCGGCTGTCATCCAATACAACGAAAGCGAATTTTAATTTTACGTAATTAAAAATTAAAATGTAAAAATTAAAAAATTCCCAAATGCATTCAGATTCCTTTTATATTAATTAAGGTAAATCCGAAGAATTATGTCCAGCGATTCCGAATAATACCTTAATATAATGTATATTATATACCTGGCAAAATGATTGTTTTATTAAACATATAAGTACATGTCAGATTAGAGATTTGTTGACTAATTTTACAATCAACGAAGCGTTTCTATCTTCCGATTGTCTTTCATGTTATTTTATTAAGTTGGCAGTGCCTATACTTCCGCGTATTGTTAACTTCATGTCGGTGTTCTGTCAAATAGTGCGAAATTATTATTTACGTAAATAATATTAAATATCAATATTTTTCAAAATCGTACATGCAAAGACTTGTTGTTTATTGTCATTAAGTTGAATCAAATGTTTGTTTTATTTGTAAATGCGTATTAAAACTGTAGTTTCACGTAAATAATTACCGTTGTTTGAATAAATGAAATTGTACGTATTTGTATATCGCTCTTATGCGCTCTGTCGGCCAATAGCAAAACTACTCCAGCGGCCGGTAAAGGAGGGATTGACATTTTTAAGGAACCCTGGAATGTCTGATTCTTGACAGACGTCAAATATATAAAACGTAATTGTGGATAATTTTTACTGTAATGTAATTAATCCAATGCATTGTGAACTTTCTAAAACATATTTTCTTCGATATTATCTAAAAATTATTTGAGCAGAAAAGATGCTTTTGAAGAAATCTGCGGATCCTATTTTAGTATTAAATCGGGTCATAATTTTGAAGTTAGCGGAATTTAACCGAAACAAACAATTTAAATTTGACCAATCAGAGGGCCTACATCGTCCAGACGCTAGGACAATAATACTATCAGATTCAAAATGGATCACCTAATGTTTTTTCATCTAATCACCGATCAAAAATACTGACAATAAAAAACACATGTTTTACTAGACAAATGTATTACAAACATTATTGCCTCATTTTTGTTTGGTTATATATCAAAAAATAATAAGAAAAAAAAATCAGTAGGTAAACCAATTTTTTTCTGAAAATTGAACCATTAGTTTCACATTTTAATCGAGATGCAACGGTTGCTCTGAGACCATATGAGCTCTTTCCAAAAACGAACATATTTTCTACGTTTTTTTTTTTTTTTTTTTTTTTTTTTTTTTTTTTTTTTTTTTTTTTTTTTTTTAATATTTTCTACGTGTTTGTATGGGCTTATCTTTGTTCGCAAACCCAAAAAAATTAGCCCGAGGGGTTAAATCGTCTTGCACATTATTTATTTATTTATTTATTTTCACGCCTATTAAGGCTTTTACATACATATATATAAAAAATATTTACGAAATTATACACGAAAATAGTGCAGGAAACGACTTTTTAAAACAATTGCAGAAAAATAAATATAAAATCAAAATATCACTGAACTTGATCTACACAGCATGCAGGCACAAAATATCACTGAACTTGATCTACACAGCATGCAGGCACAAAATATCACTGAACTTGATCTACACAGCATGCAGGCACAAAATATCACTGAACTTGATCTACACAGCATGCAGGCACAAAATATCACTGAACTTGATCTACACAGCATGCAGGCACAAAATATCACTGAACTTGATCTACACAGCATGCAGGCACAAAATATCACTGAACTTGATCTACACAGCATGCAGGCACAAAATATCACTGAACTTGATCTACACAGCATGCAAGCACAAAACATAAAAAATCGAACCTGCTTGGAGTATGAAAAGAGAAAAAAGAGAGAAATCAGGGGTATCAAACATTGAATTAATGATTTTATACAAACAGGTTAAATCGGAAATAATTCTGCGATCAAATAATTTTATTAAATTTAATAAACAAAGTACGTTATCGTAATTTAGGTTTTCTCAAGGAATGCCCATTTTAAAATTTAAATATCTTAAAAATTTATTTTGGATTCTTTCAATCGCATGTATTCTACATGACTCCTTACTAGTGACATATATAATGTTTTTTATAGTATTTACATTATTGAAATCACTAGATACCCTTAAAATAAATCCCAACATTTTCAAAGCTTTATTGATTATTATTTCAATATGCTTGATAAAGTTAAGTTTCGTGTCAAACCAAATAGCTAAGTCATTAATTTCCGAGACAGATACTAACGACATATTGTTAATGGAATAATCAAAAAATATTGGATTCTTTATTCGATGAAACCTCATAATTTGAAATTTTCTTATGTTATATTAGAGGTAGATAAGTACTTTTGTTGTTTAGCTTGTCTAGATTTGAAAAGATTATTTTTATAATTTGATAATTTAAAAACTCACCAGTTCCAATTTCGTCATCGATTTAAAATCAAATTTCACATACGTAGGTACTAGGAAATTAATTGTATTAATTTATAATATAATACATAGGGAATAAGTGAATTTTTAAAAACTGAAAAACAAACCCACATCGTTATTTCAAAGGAAGAAGCAAACAAAAGAAAATCATTTCCTTATACAAGCATAATAAAACGTGAATATATTTGTGTGTTTGTTTGATATTTATCTTAAGGTATTGGGAAATTATCTAAGAAAATATTCTTAAGATCTTCTGGTATTTTTAATATAGGAAAAGCTTTGAGGCAAAATTGTGTGGTAAGTATTGGAGCTGAAAAGTGTGAATATTGGTCTTGAATTGCTTCCTAATATATTTTTTATATATTCGGGTATTTGTACGGATATGCTTCCATGTTCGTAGCAGTCAATAATAATTGTTTTCCTGTCTCCTTTCATTGAGTTATCCTTATTAAATCACTTTAAGACGATGCCATACGCAGTAATGCAAAATCATGTGTTTTTGGTTTGAAAATTTGGTCACCTAGAAATTTTTCAGGTCCTTTAATTAAATACTGCGAGTAGAATACATCTTGGCCTTTGAAATAATCGAGTATTTTTTTAGATAAGTCCTTTTATAAGCCAAGAAAAAAATAATGTATTAGGCCTATGAAAACTGCTTTAATATTCAAAATCTCCAACTTACGAACCCATTTTCGGTTATGTTTTTTATTGTATAATGTGGAAAATTAAGTTATTTATAAAATGATCGGAAAAAAATTAAAGATTTATGCCTGAACATCCACAAAATAAAATAAAAGGCACTTTTTGGCCATGTTTTTTTCTTGCATAAATCAAAACAGGTGGATGGTGTTAAGCGGGAATTTAAACCTTATCACCATCTACGTAAGGGGTGTTATTGATAACGGCTCGATTTAAAATATTACACGACGTAGTGCATCGCCTTAAAAAACTTTTGTAGTTGAAAAATCACACCAAAACTTAAAAATAATAACAATTAATGATCTGGTAATAAATTGATAATTTAATTTTTTGTAGGGAACAGTAACTTTGTGGGTTGACATATTAATGAAATGTAACAATTAGAGCTTTGGTATTATTTGAGTATTGTTGTGTTTTTTTTTTGGGGTATCATGCCATACTGACCTACCTTCTTCTTTAGCCAACGTTTCGGACGGCATTATTGTGTCCATCATCAGCCCTGCCACATCTGCCCTGATGAAGGAGACTGTAACTATGAATTTATTTAGTTTAGCTTAACACAAACATCGTCAACAAATTAGCCCAATCAAAATGTACATTGTGTGTGCTTATGTATACACATAGAGTGGGACAGAATATAACAGAGAATAATAGAACAGTGAGATCAAAATGTTATTATGTAAATTAAAAATTATCGATTAATTTTTTGATAAGATTAATTCGTGGTCATAAACAAAGTTTTATTTTACGATTTATTTTTGGGGTACTATGCGTTTTGGACAGCATTACAGTGTCTATCATGTTATAATGTTGTCCGAAACTTTGGCTAAAGAAGGACGTAGCGCAACACGGCATGATACCCCAAAAATAAACCACTTTTTAATTCCTTGTTTATATTAAGCAAAATAGACTCTCAAACGGTTTAGCTCTGGTACCACGAATTTTACCCGCTTTTTATTAATGAAATTAATGGTTGGAAAAATGATTATTAAAATTCAAACTTCGATTATTTCAAATTTTATATTTCGATGAATTACTCCCAGCGCTAATAAAGCCGCTAATGATGTGATGAAAATGAACCAAAGAGTCCTATTTCCAAGAATTGATACGATTTGATATCCCATTATAATTATTACAGGATGTTGAAATGAAGGTAGATATGTTCACTTTAAATTGACAATTATTACAGGATGTTGAAATGAAGGTAGATATGTTTACTTTAAATTGACAATATAAAACGCGTTTTACGCTTGTATTACATGGAATATATTGAAAAACTATTATTTGATTTTTACTTCATTATAATACTCACTTACGCGTTAAATTACTAATAAAACTCTCATTAGATTATCATCAGTGAATAATTCAAGCACACAAAATTTCTTTTGTGTTAAAATTTAAAATATTTAAAACCATAAAAAACAAGCTTTATAATAAATAAAATGTTTAAATGGTTATTAAGTGTGTATATAGCACACCACGACATGAACAAGAATAAATTAATGTACTTATTAAAATTAAATAAACCAAATAATTATTAATTAATAACCTATTCTTCAGAACTTTGTGATCATTCAAAGACAAATTTAATTACAAACTCTCAGTAAAGCACGAATAGTTCTTAAAAATAATAATGTTTTCGCATCTCGTTCATTGTATTTATTCAGACAAGACCGTGCTGAGATATATTCTGAATGACTAATATTTTATTAGTAAATGGTCATGCAGTCACATTTTGAACAGTATCTTGATAAAATAATCCTTACTCATTTTTCTCCATGCACAACATACTCCGATTGAGGATACCATAGATTCACTGGCTCCAGATGGTTTGAAGCAGTTCCTTACTCCTGTGCGGTATTTACATAAAAAATACTATTATTTTTTTAAATCATGTGTTAAATCACAAGATCTCGGTGGCCAATTGTGATCACCTCTTCGAGAGATAACACGGTCCGGAAACTTTTCCCGCAAAAGATCAGTGGTTTCGTTGCTTGTGTGGCACGTAGCGCCGTCTTGTTGACAGTAAACGTTGTCCAGATCAATACAATACGATAAATCATTTTATGGCCGGAATTAAATACACATAACACCTCCTATTGGAAAACCCTATATATTATCAGGACAAACGCAGGTGCATGATCGAATATACTAAACGTTTATTTGGAAACGGTTTGCTAGTCAGCAATACTCATTTCCTCCGTGTACGTAACTATCACTGCAATAATTTTCATCATCCATTTTTAAATAATGTTCGCATCAATTCGATTAAAGAAACGAATGAAAATACGCTACATCTGCTCGCAAGGAAGCTGTGCAAATCGACCCTTCATCCAAAGCAGTATTAACTCCACATCGCACATCGTATATGATACTCATTAGAAAGTACTGTTGCGTTCACTGCACGCTTGACATGAAGGGAATTTATTTACCAAGTGCATTATTTGTAATAGCAATACGCCACGGCACTAGAGCATAACATTGCACTCGCTGCTACTCTGCCATGGGTAACTTGAAACAGTCGTTTAAACGCTACGCTAGGTATGCAAATATTCCGCAGCGCATTACAGCATGTTATTTGTTTAAATAAACTATCGAGCTTCGTCGTACGTTTGTTTTTTTTTATTAATTATAATCAAAGCTTAATGTTGTACCGTGGCGAAACGAGTATAAATGTAACATGTAAATCATATATTTTTTACATTAACCCAACGCTGGAGGCTTGAAAAAAATAATTTCCCGCAGGGCTTACGTCATCTTTAAGAATACTATGAGGAATATTTTTTTCTGGAGAGAAGTTCTGGAAAGGAAAAAGGTATGAGGGGTGGGTAGGAACGTCTGACTATATCCCTCTCGCTGCGACGCAAAGCGACGCGTCTAGTGACCAGTTGGCGAATTCAAACTGGCCTCTCCCGATCTGGCACGCCACGCAGCTGATGGGCAGGCGCATCCTGAACACACCTCACCCATTGAACCAGGGCACTCCTGCTTAATCACCTAACGTAGCGTAACACTTGGGGTGACCTGTGGTAGTGATGTTGGTTATCCAATAAAAGATTCGCGGGGCGGCGGTATACAAATCCGCTTCCCAAATTCTCTCTATATAACTAAGCAGTAACCGTTTTGTTAATAGAATCAATGTAATAAAAAAAACAAAAAAAATATGTATAAATATGTAACAATCTATTCTCAAATAAATGTGTTTGTTTTAATATTATATCAAATTATCGAAGAAAACAATCAAAAGTTACTTTGTTTTTAACCACTTTATTGTAAATTATACAGTATCTCAATTACATAGGATCTGTTACATCCTAACCTTCTTCAGGACAGTATTATTGTAGTCAGAGTAATTATGTGAACCAATAACTAATAATTCTAAGGAAGGAGGAAGAGACTGTTCAAGGACAGTTTATTTATGTGATGGTACTGCATAAGCGATGGTACTGCATAAGTGATGGTACTGCATAGCGCCCTTGAGGTGTTTTTGCACAAAAACGGCGCTATACAAGTCATCCAAGTATTATTATTAAGAATCTCATTTTTTTACGCAGTACCATCAGAAGGCAGAGGGACTATGGCATCCTTAATAAATTAGGGAAATGTTATTAGAATGAAGGAAGTGGGGATGGGTAGGAGATTGGGATGGTTTCGTTGTTTGAAATTTTCCAATCTGCGACAAACAATACTATTATATTATAATACCTCAAAAATTATCTTGCAATACTATTATACATACTACAAGCTGTATATCTATGCAGATAGAGAAACAATAGAGAGTATTGTTTGTACGTCCAACAGATGGCGCGGTTTTTTTCCAAGCCTGTTTTTACCTGTCACAGGTGACATCTTATAATTTGGGTATATAAATACACACGCGTATTCGAACGTTGTAGCAAACGGGGAAAAACTTTCGGAGATTTAAGATTTTGAACAAACGAACATTTACATTTTTATTTTTATAGATTATACCACTATATTTGTAATAAAATACACTTTGCGACTCATTCAAAAAAAAATGTACCTATCCTGAACATTTATATATTACCGAATGCTGTAGAAATGAGATCCCTGGGGGGTTTTTGTGGTAAAACCATGTATGATCGAGTGAAAAATGTGGAGATGATTTGGGCATGCGGAACGAATGAACGAGGATATAAGTCTAAGAACAATATAATTCAATTGACTTTGGACAGATGCAATGCAGAGGTCACGACTAGAATGTTCAATGATTGTAGACACAATTAAAAAGCGTAAAGCTAAGTACGCTCGTTCATGCTCGAGGGTTTTATGCTCATTCAAACATGTCTCAACCTCAACCTGTATCATCTCGATCGATGCTTTTTTGTTTGATATCGAGCTAACGACTCGTTTCAAAAAAGATTCAAGCACCGTAATTCTTGCTCGATGTTCAACAGAAATATACGATTTGACTGAGCGTCTTGTTGGTATATCTATGGCAGCTGGTGTTGAGCTGCTCGAGCCTGTGAACGCAATGGTTCCAAGTAAACATCTTCGGTCGAGCCAAACCGTCGAGCATGAATATACGTGTGTATATAGCTTAAACTTAATACCGAAGATATGTGCAAAGAGAAATAGGTGGAGTATATTATTTATGAAACAATTCCGCTTACAATGCATTGAAATTATAGCGGAACATCTGCTGTGGAAGGCGAACCTTATGGCAATGCAATCTTCGAGAGTGGTGTGACCACAGTATATCGTAAGAATATCTCTATTCCGGACTGCAGTGTCGTGCAGGTCAATGGTGTTATGATACCTTCAATAAAATTAATTCCGTTTTGACAGTAGTAGAAAATAGGAAAACATTTAATATGACCATGCTTGCGAGATAGAAATAATATGCCGAGGTTGTAATAATGTTCATTATTTTTGGTCGTTTACAAGCATCTTTATAAATAGCTAAAATTTAGAATAGTGCATCATTTCTACTGCTTTATTTTAAAGTTCTTTTTAGTTCGTTATCTACGGAGTTTTTAAAATAAGCTCTTACCAACAAAACAAGATGTTATGATCAAAGATATATTGACAACTCAACTCAAGTTGGCAAATTATTAAAAGCAGTAATAATTCAATTAGCGGTAATTGTTGATTGAAGTACTAGCATATATTGAATTACAAGCATCTTTATAAATAGCTAAAATTTAGAATAGTGCATCATTTCTACTGCTTTCTTTTAAAGTTCTTTTTAGTTCGTTATCTACGGAGTTTTTAAAATAAGCTCTTACCAACAAAACAAGATGTTATAATCAAAGATATATTGACAACTCAACTCAAGTTGGCAAATTATTAAAAGCAGTAATAATTCAATTAGCGGTAATTGTTGATTGAAGTACTAGTACATATTGAATTATTTGGCGTGTTGGAAATAAACCCACGTAGCTCATTGGTCCAGAGTACCTGACCGGACTTCAGAAGTTGTGGGTTCGATTCCTGTCGGCGGCATTTATTTTTACTCGGGAGATATTTTCAATTTGTATGGATATTTCAGGAGACTAATTATTGCTTATAATAATTTGTTATCATTTGTGCTTGTGCATAAAAAACCTTGCCTTATAAACATCAGTTTTATCATTATAAAAATTAATCACGTAGACTAGCCGAGCAATTGGTGTACATATATACACTTTTACCATATTATTTAATTAATTCCATTCCTTGAAATATTAATATGGAGATTTATAAAACCGTTTACAGCAATGAATCTACCTAAATTTTACCTCTTATCCAATATTTTTAGGTTCTATAAATTTGACACATTACGGCAAGCCATTGCTTAAAACGTGTTTACAAACATAGCATAATATGCCAAAAATTGCTCGAGTGGATATAGTTTAGTGAGAAATCTGTATATACTGTTTCAACTCGACCATTTTGCATTTCGTCTGGTAGCCGTTTTAGTGGTTCAATAAAGATTTTTTTTAAGTGAGAAATCTTTGTGTTTATCTTACTCGCATTTTTTCGATATCTTGCATGAAAAAAGTTTAAAAAAGGAGTTGTCATTGAGATAGTGACGTTTCATTGGAAAAATTAAACATAATTCCTTTTTTGAAATAAAAAATCTACCCTAATAATATGGAAAATTTTAAAGCTTTTTTTTCTACAACTTATCTTGAAATCAAAAAATGTACTATTTATAATTATGTAGGTGGGTGTTTACGTACCTACTTACAAAATCTTATGATTTCATAAAAAAACATTGATATTTACTTTTAAATTTTTGCACGCGAGGTCTACTGTTCACAGAACGACCATTTTAAAACATTAGAAGTATACATAAAAGTTGCGTGTAATCATTTCTTTGTATTGAAATGCGGTTTTATGTTTGTTAGAAAATCTCGCTATTGATGGTGAATTGCATAAAGCTCTTCAACAATACAGGATTCCGGAAACGTTTTGATCTGCAAACATCTCGCCGCAACTTATTTTTAAGACCAGTTTTATTCAAAGGCGTCTTTACAAATCCGGAAGGAAAAAAATCTTCATAATTTTCTATGCACGGCGAGGGGCGAGACCGACCGTACTTTGTTTTATCTGTTTCCATTGTTCTTGTTGTTTGAAAAAGAGGTAAAGAAATTAAAATAACTTTTGCTCCCTTTGTGATGTTGTTTTACAATTTATTCATTCCCTGAGAAGTTGAACTAACTTTGGGGAGTTTTTCACCCGCGGTAATCAGAATAATGTGGCTTTTTGATTTATAATTAGGTCTTTACTGAGCGTCGTATCTGGAGATCGTTACGCCCGAACTTAATGTCTCCCTATTCAACGACGCCAGTTTTCCGCTAAAAATGTGGTCGTATTGTGGTACTCATTCAGCCGTAATCAGATATTCAGATTAAATCGTATATAAGGTAATTTTAGATGGTTAATGGTAAGCCTTTTTCGGTGGCTTGATTTTATACGTCATTAAAACAAAGTGGGATTTTTTTGCATTATTCGGGTAATAATGACTCCGGTGGGGCGATGAAGCATTTGTGGAAGTTAAATAATTTATTGCTTCCTCGTTGAGGCATTACGATGAACTTAAGGTAAGTTTTGTGACGTCCAAGAGTCCCAACTGTTCCCAACCATCTGGATCCAGTGATACTATGGCATTCTTAATTGGGGTATGTTGTGAGGCTGTAGGTAGTGGGGAGAGGAAGGAGGCGAGGAAGAGGAAGGTGGGGGACTACCTGGCTATTCAGATCTGGTCACCAAACACGGACAAAGCTATTTCAAGTAACTTTTCTATTCTGAATGGTGGTCTTACACCAGGGCGATACTGAGAATATCTTGTATCAAGTTTGTTACGCCTTTGCCACAAAACTTATCGTGTTTCGTTATACCTGAGACCAATGCAGTATCTACGTATTTTATTTGTACATTAGAGCAAATCCGTGAAAAATCACTGGATATTATAAAATATAGGATTTGTGATGCTGAAAGTATCCGAGAAAGGATCAGAAATTTCCTTTCGAATGAACACCGTTATTCAACCTCAAAAACGTCAAACGTCATAACTTTAAACAAAAGAAATACGCATTTCAAATAAAGAATTATTAATTAATAAAATAAAATGTTGTTACCTACTTTATCACTCACTATTCTGAATTATTCTTCACACAACTGATTCCATTTAAAAAATTACACTTGAATTCAAGTAAATTTAATGTCGTTGAACGTGAAAAAACGCATGTAATCACACCGAAATTAGTAGTTTTGATTGATTGAATGGAAAAAACTAACCGATATAAAATATTGCTAATTTATAAAAAATCTCTTCAAATTATTCACAATCCAGTTAAAAACGGGACTGCAGGATCTTGATAAATTTCCTGTTAAATTTTAGTAAAAGTATTGTATTATTGCGATATCGGAACATAATAGAAATGTGCTAAAAGTTTTACAGGAAACGACATGCAAACCCGTTTTTAACTGAATTTTAACAAAGCAGCAATACTCATTTTGTGTTACTCATAAATTTGTCCTTTCCAGAACTCGAAGTGAGCGGCTCCGGCATGGAGTCCCCCCTCAGCAGCCGGCCGCCCAGCGCCGTGGCTCTGGCCGCCCCCGCCCTCGAGCAGCGTGCGGGCGGCAACTGCGCCCCGCCCCCGCCCCCGAGGCCCGACGCGCTCTTCTCCGCCCGCGACCTGGCGCTGCTGGACAGCACGAGGCACAGGCCGGACCTGCCCTCGGCCTTTGTAAGTTTTTTTATATACACAAACATTCCCTTACTTACTTACAAAACATAACGATTTTTGAAAAACTCCAACTGTCATCGTTTTTTATCATTTTTAACACCGCCAAACAACTCGGTCTTTCCACACATTGCTTCCTTCATTCATATTCATACATACTCTTCTACTATTTTATAAAATACAATTCTGTATTTTATTAACAACTTGGGAGGCGTGTTTAGGTACCGTACCGCCGCCTCGGGAATCATATTGTATAACCAACGCCTCTACCATAGGTCACCGCAAGGGTTACGCTACGTTTGGTGACTAAGCAGGGATGCCCGGGTTTATCGGGTGAGGTGTGCAGAATGCGCCTGCCCACCAGCTGCGTGGCGTACCAGATCGTGAGAGGCTGCTCCAACTGGTGTATCAACCCACCGCCTTACGCCACAGTGGGAGTGATATATTAATTTGTTCGTCACTCGTGGACACACTTGCAATACCGTCTTCACCATAAGGGCACACGGGACCCGTGCCCAGGGCCCCCATTCTCAGGGGGCCCCGAAGGACTGACAATTTCTCTCGCAAAACGCGATAATGCGGGCGGTGTGTGCGCATGCGCGCGGAAAAAATTTTGAATGGTATTTTGACCCTTCTGTGTACAGAATTTGTATAAAGAACAAGGTCAGAATCGCTTGCGCCAACATCATTGATGATATAGCCACTAATTTCTTTCACCTGGCAACACCAGAATATTTTTAAATAATTTATCTTTGGAATCGAAATGTCAAATTTGCCGCGATGCAAATCTGATGCGTGATACTTGACGAAAACATCGTAAAACCTATAAATTTATTAAATTAACGCAATTAATGTTGTTTTGGTACATATTTTATTGTTCTAGGAATGTGTTTCGGTCAATAAAATATATGATAGCTCAAAATTAATCCACAAAACATTCAATTTAAAATTCAAAGTGATGCTTTGTTAGGGAAAGGGAAGGGAAGGGGGCCCCATCAGGCCCGACCCATGACAGGTTAAACATTCAGTCTGATAGGAAAAGGGCCCCGAATTCTTGTGTGCCCAAGGGCCCCAGCCTAGCTTAAGACGGCACTGCACACTGGTCCACAAATTCCTACCCAACCCTTATACCCCTTACCTTCCCAGAACTTCATCTCCTTCCTTTCTTTAAAAAAGACCCTCCACACATCATCCCAAAAGATGCCATAGATTATAGGTTAATAAAAAGATACAATAACTTTAAGTATTTTAAAACACTATTTGATAAAATGGCCCTCATATTACAAATTAATAATATTCAGTGAAAAGATAATATTAGGTCACAATAATTTTTTATAAAATAAAATACGATAGTAAAAGCTATATTGAAAAAAACGTTAAATATTATAAGGTATGTTTGGATAATGATGTGTGTATTGAATTACTATTGTGTTTTTGAAATATTGCCTGTTCTATTCTGATAATTTTAAATATGAAAAGTTTTTTTGTATTTTTATTTTTAATATAGAGTGAATGAAAGTTGAATGCTTTTTTATTATCCGGTAATTGTGATCTCTTTGTTCAAAGCTTGTGTACAGTATGGGTTTTTTTCCGAAAAAAAAATTTCTCAAGATCGATGAGGTTATTTAAAAGATGTACGATTAATTGATTAGTCACTGCTCAGACTATAGCTAACTCACTCTCATTATTCTATTGCCGGCTCTACATTATTAAGTGTGGGAGCCGACATAAGCATAACAAGTGCGGCTCGGACTCTCGATGGAGGTTTTGATTTATTTCTTGACTTCTCCAGACACGAATTGGTGATGCGTTTTATATTTTTACACAATTTGTTTGTCGTTTAAATATTGCACTTTTCACTTTTTTTTCCTTGGTGCGTTATAAATTAATAAAACCACGTGTTTAACCAACGCGCTCGCTCTCTCACTCTCCACTATACAGGTGCGTGTGTGTGTCCTTTGCACTCACCCTCCACTTCTTAAAATCATGTCAATTCGATCTTCCTAGAAATGGGCGGAAGAAATGTACCAGTTGGAAATTATTGAGAAAATAAATTCCAAGTGCGGCCACGCGCCTGGTACTTTTCAAGCAATAAATCAAAACACCCATCGAGGGTCCGAGGTCTAATAACAAAAAAGTTCTAATTACACAATATATAATATAAATATGATAAATTTACGAGAACTTTTTTTTTCTTTTTTTTATTAATACCAAAATCCAAAACATGGAAGCTGAAAACTTCATTTTGTGCCACAAAAAATCTTCAATTGGGTCGCAGGTTAGGCAATTGGCATGCTTGGTCTAAAGTATAGGGTCTAGACCACAATTTTATTCAACAGATAGATAGATATCGAATTACAAAAGAATGGACGAATTGTTGGCTATTGAGAAGTGCTGCCTTATTACTTGATCATATTCGCCAAAATAATTTTAAACTAAAAGCCTTTAAATCTTAAACCACAGATATTACAATTAATATTTATGATTTTCTATGGTGCCAAGTGAAAACCTTCTGCCACGTGGATTGGTTATCCACCTCTAGTGGCATTTCATTTTAACCGTAGGTGTTATATTTAACTTGTGCGGTGTTTCATAAATTTTGGTGTATTTCATTTAAATTTTGTGGTGTTTAGTTTTGATTGCGTGGTGCTTCATTTTAAGTGCTTGATGATTCGTAAATTACATTTTGATGTTCGTTAATCAATAGAATTACCTTCTGCTCTGACGAATAATGACAAGTAACAACTTTCACGGTTCATTATAATAGTGGTTCATGCGGAATTCGTTGGTACTGCAAGCCTAATATTGAGTACTTTAATATCATGCAGAAAGCCAATGGTATACAGATACATCACAGGATTTAATGAAAGAAAAGTTCTGAAATTCCACTATTGTCAAATAAGTATGGAGGTCCAACACTTGAAAATTATAATAAGTTCTGATTCTTATTAGTTAAAAGTAAAAGATCTTCTATCTTTAAGTTTCTTCATAAAAATAGCTTTTATGGATAATACAAAACCACAAATATTTTTCAAATTATTTTTTACAAGTTTGAAAATGTTTGCTTGCCTGCTTGAAAACCCCAGACAATACATTGATTAAATTGTTATTTTTTTATGTTTTCAAATAATGAGTTTTGGACTGAATTATACTCACTTGTACCTTGATTACACGATAAAATACAATAATTTCGCAGTAATTGTACAATGGTTCAACTGCACGAAATAAAGATACAATAAGGCTATAATAGCATACCTCAATACAATTAATAACTAAGCTAAGCATAATACTACTCTTCTGCAGGAAAAATATCTATGTATGACTAATAGCAAACTTTTATTTCTTGATTACTGTTGCACTAAACTATTATTTATATCAAGAGTTTGTAAAAGTCCATTTGGGCGTAGAATATATATAAATACATAGATATGGCCGAAGGGGATAGGGTCGGATTAGCTCAGTGGTCGAGCAAAGCCCCGGCAAGGCTGAGGTCCTACTAATACTGTCTTCAATGATAAAATAAGTTTTTTACTTTATACCAACGTCAATAGGTACTGTTTTCTAATGTTTTATTCCAACCCACACAGAGAAAAATTAATATTTATAATTTATTAAGAATCTCTTCAAATTATTTGTAATCCGGCAAAAAACCGTATTGCAGGTCCTTAACGAATAAATTTATAGGTTTCCTGTTAAGTTTAAGTAAAAGACAAATGTATTATCACGATGACCGAACACATTTTCTTAAAAATCATAATATTTATTATATATCGCACACCTAGATAAAGGGTAGCACAACTCGAAATAATTCAAAATTGAGTTATTGCGATTTTCGGAATCTGCGTCGAAAACTACACAAACTACAAAGACACCTGTTTTAAAATCTCCATCAATAATAATGTGATGGCGACGTAAGTTAGTCTTTCTGAGTTGCTCCACGTACACCCACCACCAACAACAGTAACACATCACCAATTACGACATACCAGCTGTAGGGGAAGGTGCTGTCAATACGCACAAAGACTGGATTATTTCGACTTAGTTTTGTATTCGTGATTAACTGCAGTCATAAAGCGTGAATTATTTTAGTTGATTTGGTATTCGTGATTGAACCTGTCTTGTTTCTCGGGCGTTCTACATATCAACTCCACATACTCCGGTTTTGTTAACAAAAGTAAGTAATTTTAATTTTACTAATTCATAATAGTTGATTAATTTGAGTTGATAAAATTATTAAACAATGATTTAGTCACGAATACTAAAATAACACGAAATTAATTAATAAACAAGTGATACGTGTATTTGATGATAAGTAATTGAGCAAATAAATATCCTAGTAAAATAACATACAACATTATATAAAAATATTTTTAATCGGTCACATAAAAATCGAGTAAAATGTTTTTTGATGTTCCTGAAAAAAGAGGTATTTTGAGTTGTACTACTCTTCATCTAGGTGTGCGATATATTCAAGGCCATGAACACGTGTTCCGTAATATTATGAATTGACTAAAAGTTAATCAGGAAACGGCTTGCAATCCCGTTTTTAACCGGATTACAAATAATTTGAAGAGATTTTTAATAAATAAGCATTGGAAGAGCCCTGCCACTTTCCCAACGACGGTATATAAGGAAACTGATATATCTGATATATAAACTGATATATCTGTTTATCTCCTTCGTAGTACACAATAAGACTCTATTTTTTTAAATAAAATGAAACTATATTTAATTATTATGTACAATTCAAGACTCTCCGTTGTCCCTGGATTTTTTTTTTTTTTACAGTATTACCGCACAAGAGTCCCAACTGCTCCCGTCTGGAGCCAGTGAGACTATGGCATCCCCAATTGGGGTATGTTGTGAGGCTGAGGGTATTGGGGAGGGGAGGGAGATGGGGAAGAGGAAGGTGGGGAAGTACCTGGCTATTCAGATCTGGTCACCAAACACGGCTAAAGCCATTTCAAGCAACATTTGGATACATGTACATGTATATATTTACACTCTATAACATGTACATATTAGTATGGTACAGTACAGTTATGTACATATTTACACTCTATAACAAATAGCTCTTTATTATCTACTTGTTTCTTCTTGGGAATAATGATTATTAAGTAGTTATGGTTCAAATATTGTTACAATATATTGTCAAATTACCCATCTCGTAACTCATCAAATACATTTTTTTTTCTTTTTTTTTTGAAATATTTTGTGTTTGTATGTAGTATTACTTTTTGTTTGTGATAACTCTATGTTTTCTTCACTCAAATGTAAATTTTTAACCTCGATACAGGCTTAGTCCTAGTGAGGTTGATTTTTTTATTTGAAATTAATGTGATTTATGTATAGTGAGATGCAATAAATAAATACAATAATAAATTAGCAATACGCATTTTACTCCGTGCTTAAATCATCAATATACATTTTAAATATGGAGCTTTTAGTAATAATATTTGCCTGATTTATAAAGCGCCGCTTTGTGAAAATCACCCCAAGGGCGCTGTTTTCATATTATAGAAGAACTTTGGCATAAAATATTGTTTTGGATCAACAATTACTATTCTTCAATTTAGTACCGGTTCCATGAAATATAATTTACGGTCAACCTGATAAAACTTAATAATCAATCATTGGAAATCAAAACCCATGCGAAATTATAATTTAAGTTGTTTTCGTCATCGGGAGTTACTGGCAATTAATCAATGTTCCTGGGATCATTTTACAATGAACACATCAACAATCATTAGCTAATTATCATATTTATGTAAGCTGACAACAATTTAACTCAATCAATCAATATTATTATTCAAAAACACTAATTTCGATTGTGCGTTTGTCAATCCAGTTCAAGTGATAAAGTGGTTAACTACCTAGAATCTGATGATAATTTAATTTTTATTTATTAATAATTCTACATTAGAAACATGTATATCTTTAGCCTAAATTTTTCGAGAGATTACCAATTAGATTTCTTGATTTTTCAAGTTTACTAACGGTTTTCATTCGAAATGTAAATTTTCTGATAAACGTCATTGCCAATATTTGTTTTTGAAGGATAATGATTCTAGGGAAAATATTTTATAAACACTTTCAGCTTCACAAATCCTACAATTATAATATTCTGAGATTTTCGCGGGTCTGCGCTAGTTAAATATCTGCGGTTGCCCTACTCTAGAAAAAAACAGACCAAATAAATTATCTAGGAATCATCATTGACCATAACCTCGATAGACCTAACCCAACCTCAGATGGACCTAACCGAACCAAACCTCAAATGAACTTAACCTAACTTAACCTCAGATGGACCTATCCTAACCTAACCTCAAATGGACCTAACTTAACCTAACCTAACCTCTGATCGACTTAACCTAACCTAACCTCAAATGGACTTAACCTAATCTCAGATGGACCTAACTTAACCTAACCTCTGATCGACCTAACCTAACATCAAATGGACTTAACCTAATCTAACCTTCCCTCAGATGGACCTACCTTAACCTAACCCAACCTCAGATGGACCTAACCTAACCTCAAATGGACTTAACCTAATCTAACCTCACCTCAGATGGACCTAACTTAACCTCAGATGGACCTCGTCTAACCTAACCTAACCTCAGATGGACACATCATATCTAACAAATCACGAATTAACTCCTCTAAGCAAAACGCATTCTAAACATCAAAAAAACATATAAATAAACCAAAACAAATGATAACATTACTTTTTGCACTTTATCAATCCATAATGAAGTATAGAATCATTGTTTGGGGAGTAGCAATAAATTCAGCTGCTATCAGTAATATGGAAATTGCAACTCAAAGATAATACTTAATAAAAACCTAGAATCTCTGACACAGACCAAATATTCAACATGTTTGACGTAATAGATGTGCGCCAATTATACATAAAACACTACTAAACCAAATTTAAATGTTTAAACAAACAAAAACTATCACTTATATATTAGTTATGGTAAACTCCGACGGTATATAAAAGCTTTGGACGAAGACACCACAAATTACAGGCAGTAAAAGCATTCAAAAATATTTCACTCGAAACAAAAAAGGAAGAAATAAAACAACATTTTAGATTAAAAATTTAAAAATGAATTATTGAACATAAATGCAATATTACAAAAAAAATAATAACTAAACATATATATAAGTAATACACAATACCATTACAATTCATTGTATACAACCGTACTTCATAATATTTGCCGATTTTTTTTCATTACCGCCTTCATTATTGTATTTCATTTTATTCAAATTTATTATTTCATATTATCTGTTTTATTAAATTGTGGGCCCACAAAATCAAATAATCTTTTTAAATATGTAAAGTTGTAGTATAAAATAAAAATATAAAATAATGTAATTTAGGTTTTGTGTACGTAACATTTCGTACATTTTGTGTTAATGAAAAAATATATAATTCTTATTTTCAGTAAATATGAATGTTTGCTTCTTGTGTGGCAGTATAGTTGCCTTCCGAGCAGTGGTTTTTTATTTATTAAAAAAAACACTTCCTCAATTTTTTTTTAATATTTTTATCGGTTTACGCTAGTGGTAATCATAGTGTTAAATTTAACCTATTCTGTTAACTAAAAAAATACTCGTAAAATCGCGAATTTGAATGTCTGTAAATATTTGTATGAAGTAATAAGAATGTATAATATGATTATTAAGAACGCGCTGAAGAAATCGCTGTAATGGGGAAAACTAGCAGCTGTAAATTCAAATGAAGTGGTGCAAGCGACATATTTTCTTTTTAATAAGATTTTAATATCTAGCTTTACAAGACGCTGAACAAATTTGAGTGTTAATTTTCCATAACTTTACAAAGAGTGTAAACTTAGAGAGGTCCTTAAAAGTCCAATGTCCTTAAAATATATATTTTTTATCCAGGGCACACTTTTTATCAATCTGGAAAAAAAATCGCTTGCGGGTTAGACAAAATACCTATAAATTATCATTTTAATAAAACAAGGCATATCATATTTCGATGGCTTAGAGTTAAAATATTGCATCTCCATAAAACATAATATTGAGTTGAAAGTTTTTCAAACCTGGAAACATTTGATTTTGTAAATACAACATTTTGGCATGGACTTTCCTTTAATCTTAAGAAAAATATTAATTTTTAAGGATGTGAAAATGTCTGTAAAAACCTTGCTTGTAGGATTTATAATATATTTGTATCTTTGTGACGTTAGATTTAGGAGATGCAATATTTGAACCTATTTATTTATTCAAACGCAATAAAATAGTTTTTACTATACAGTGATAATCGAATTACAAGCGTACAGTGGTAAACAGGATAATAGTAGAAATATATTAAAGATCAATTAATGTGTAAACAAAACACTATTGCAAATGATGCAGTTATTAATATAAGTGCAGTAAGGCAATGCATAATTCAAAAGAAATATATACCAGTGTAACAACAGTTGAACTACTTTATACTAGGTTTGTATAAGACCTGTCATAAGTCTAAGTATGAGGTGTCTATGATAATAGTCCGTAGTGAGCTTATTGTTACCCACTAAATTAATTGTAATTGGAATAGCTGAGTAGGTGAGTAGGCATCGCAACTTGGCATTAAAAATTCAGGGCTGTCAGCGATTCAATGATACTTATGGATAAGAATTGAAATATAGGCTATTTTTGGTACGTTTCATTTCTTATCCAATTTGCGATAAAATATTTTAACTCCAAGCTATCGATTTATACATCATTCTTCAGCGAAATATAATATGAGTTTTATCCTTTCCACTCTATTACATTCAAGTAATTGACAGGTTGTTTCTGGGAATGACTCCGGCTATTTTATGTTATTAGATTTGAAGAGTCAGTTACTTCCCAACCAACTCATTCTTCTACTTTCTCCATTCACTTATCTCAGCCCTACAACTTCCCCCTAAATGTAGTTACTAAATAAGTCGGCTGCGGGCACTCTTCAGACAACTTGTTCGGAGGTTATGGGTACCGCCGCCCCGGGAATCATCCATTGGATAACCAACCAAGTCCTCAAGGGCCTTTTGGTTACTTATCAGGGGTGCCCGAGTTTATGGGGTGAGGTGTGTTCAAGTCTCTGCAGAGGACTCATCAGCCTACCGTCTGCGGAGCAGACCAGATCGAGAGAGACCATTTGATTGAGACTCTGACTTTTGCAGACAGACTGTCTCGACCCATCGCCCTGCACTGCAGTGGGAGGGATGAGGATTCATATTTCCGTCACTCCTGGACACACAGACCCTACAGATTACCACCCAACCCTAATTAATAACCTTTTAACTTTCCACACGGAGAAAAATGATTATTGCTATCTTATTAATAATCTTTTCAAAGTATTGGTAATTCCGCTTAAAAACGGGATTGCAGGCTTAACGGATGAATTAACGGATTTCCTGGCGAAATTTTAGTAAATTACGAATATATGATTGTCGGAAAACGCGTACATGAAAATCAAAATGTTTTTTACAACGAAAATTATTTTTATCGTCAACATTTATTTATAGTTTGTTTGTGAAAAAAAAGTGATTCCAATTATATTTCATAACGTTTACAGCGCCCTTGGGGTGATTTTTCACGAAAACGGCGTTATATAAATTAGCTAAATATTATTATTACCATTATTACAAGTAATCATACACCTTAGAGTACATAAATCTATTATACACATTTATTAAATCAGTTGAGATGCATCACCGTGTAAAAAAATCCTTATGCTCATCTTGAATTCATTGAGGTTTGACTGAAACATGTCTATCTCGGAAGGAAGTTGGTTTGAAAGCGTAGTCATTCCCCCAGAAGCATGAGTATTGGTAGGTTGGTCCTCCCTCTTGGAAAAATAAAAAGTCTGTCCTGCCTAGCCCTGGCGAAGTTATCTGGAACATTATAATATTTGTATTTAGGCAAATCGATAAAACATTCTTAAAATTATATTTTATTAATAAGACCTGTTAGTTTATCGTGAGGGAAAAAATAGATTTCTTTCCGTGCAGAACTTCCTCTCAGCAAAAAGACCCACCACACAGCACCCCCAAAGATAAAATAAGCAATTATGTATTTTTTTCCTAAACTAAAAAAACATATTCGCATTTTTTGCCCTAGTAAATCTCAGCGCCCCGTGCATTCACCCGAATAACCTTACTCCCAATCCAACCCTGTATTTGAAAGTCATTCCCCTTTATCTCACTCATATTTTAGAGGAATTTAAATAATCCCAACGACTACTTTCTTCCAACCAGAATCCCATAATCCAGAGTGCCAAATCTCCCGAGAGCAAAACAAGATATTATTAGGTGTATTGTAAACCTGGTTACATTTCCGCTATGATTTTGGGACCGTACTCGGAACGCTTTATGGTGATTATTGTTCGTAAACGCCCGCAGAAGTTATCCTATCAAATTTCACAACTTTTTCATGGCGGTTTTTCGTCTCATATTCCCGAATTGGCAATATCTGCTTATGTTACAACCGCAGAAGTTACTGTAACCTTTTTTTATTTAGATATGGGTAATCTATGATGGTAACTTTTATCTGAATTGTTTATTTCTTTATCTGCAAAAGAAAATCATGGAAACACGACTTTTTAAACTGTATGCAAGGGAATAAAAATGTACAATTAAATAAAGTAACCTCACTACACTAACATCTAGATATTGTTCACTTATTTCAAAAGATAACAAATGATTATAAGGATTAATTATTCGCTTGATATACCCATTCAAATTGAAAAAAATCTTCTGAGAAAAAATAAGTGCTGCTGACGGAATTGAACCCGCAGCATCTGATTGTCGGTCAGCTGCTCAAACCATTATGCTACGTCGGCCTATTCCAAACTCGCCAAATAATCCAATATGTACTATTATATTACAGAGCGGTAAGTTCCTTGAGTTTTAAGTCAATTTTGATAATAAACTAGTGATAGTCTCAGTATTGTTAAAGTGAAAAGCCTTCACTCCGAATCGAGACTTTGGTGTCACTTGTAATGGCTTTAGAAATTTTACGTTAGCCAGATCTGAATAGCCAGATACTTCCTAGCCTACCTAACCCCTTTTTCTTCTCCTCCTCTAATTCGCTTAGCCCTAGAAAACCCTCCTAGCGTTCTGTTGACAAGCATTGTGAAACAACTGGCCCGTAATGGAATAATAATAATCAAAAGATATTTTTAAGTGTTTTGACATTCTAAATTTAAAACAAATATATGCCAAGAATATTTGAATACATCATTTTAAAAACAGAAAATCTCCTAATAAAACTCGGATATATGATACAAGAGCCTCAAAAAGGAATATACGAGATGTTTCAAAATTCAAGACAAGTTTTGGCCAAAGAAACCACATATATCTGGCAATCAAACTTAACAACATCCTTCTTCCAAGTTTAGAAAAGATAGAAAAGATAAATAAGCTTAAGGGAAAAATCAAAATATGGGTGAAAGAAATTAATGCAGACATACTAGAAAATGTATTAAAAACATCATAGAAACTAAATAACAAAAAATCAAAGAAATCTACCAGTCCGCCTCAGCACAGGACTACCTAGTGAGGAGGACTAAGAACAAACAGATGAAATATTATAGATTATCATATATTGTAACTCTCATCAAACCTGTAATTAAATAGATACTAAAAAATATATATATATATATATTAAAAAAAATTAAAATAAAAAAATAACAGAACTCGAATAAAACAATTGGCCCGTAATGAAATAATAAGAGAACATGAAAAAACAATTGGTCCGTAATAGAATAATAATATAACTTGATAAAAGTACTACCCGTAATGGTATCATAACAGAATTTGAATAAAACAACTGGCCTGTAATGGAATAATAACAGAACTTGAATAAAAGAACTGGCCCCTTATGGAATAATGATAGAACTTGCATTAAACAACTGCCCGTAATGGAATAGTAACAGAAGTTAAATAAAACAACTGGCCCGTAATGTAATAATAACAGAACTTGAATAAAACAACTGCCCGTAATGGAATAATAACAGAACTTGAATAAGACTTTCAGAAAATTAATTTTCTTAAGTGATGAATTGTTCAAGTTATGTGAAGAAACTAGCCCTAATAGTGCCATATTTCTTTAATTGGCCAATTTTTTCTAAGTTCTGATAAAAAACATGAAAACCATAAATTGGTTAATGCTTTGTCACCTTTTGCTTTGAACATACTTTTATAAATAAATAAATTAATGCGTCTACACTTTTTTAAAGCACTTATTAATATTAATAAGATAAGTCTGTTATCTATGTTAGGATGTTGTGTCGGCGCTCTTTATTGGCAGCAGACACATGTCAGCGCTATATTAGCGGCGGACACATGCCTGAGCGGATGACGAGCCTCGTGCTGGCACAGTTGGTGGACGGGGTAGTCTCTCTCCCTGCAGCAGCTGGTACAGTTCCTTCGCTACCTAGGACTCTTGCAGCAGAGTCTCCATCTTCTGTCTTTGTCGAGCGTCACAGCGGTGCTGCCAAGGTTTGTTGTCTATGTGAGGATGTTGTGTCGGCGCTCTTTATTGGCAGCAGACACATTTCATCGCTATATTGGCGGCAGACACATGCCTGAACGGATGACGAACCTCGTGCTGGCACAGTTGGTCTAAATAACAAATGTAGATCCTAGGAAATAAATTGTACAGCGCCCTTGAGGTGATTTTTCACAAAAACGGCGCTCTACAAATTATCCAATTATTATTATTATTATTATTATTAAAGAATTAACAATGAAAACCATTTCTTTCAATAATAATCGACGTCAAAGTGTGCATTTCTTTTTTAAATATTAAACCAGAGCCTCAACTGCTTCCAACCGTCTGTAGCCAGTGAGACTATAGCATCGCCAATTGCGGTTTGTTGTGAGACTGAAGGTAGTGGGAAGGGGAAGGAGATGAGAAAGTAGAAGGTGGAGAAGTAACTGGCTATTCAGATCTGGTCACGAAACACGGCCAAAGCCATTTCACCAGTCTTACACCAGGGCGATATTGAGAGTATCTTCCACTCTGGAACGTGTCGCAAACATAGTATATATTATTTTTAATGAATTAATTGTGATAACACTAATTAATTAAATAAAATTTACGTGCGCACGCCATTTAAACGCGTGACCTCCAGCTTGCTAGTCGAGAGCCTTACCATTCGACGCCATCAATAAATTTGATCCGTTGTAATAGAAAAATTCCCTGTGAGATGCTCATAGCCGAACTTGGTAGATATAAGATTTCAATCACTTCTGAAGATAAGTTTGCAGTTATTCTATCTCATAATTTCTTGATACGGTTATAAGTTTTCAAGTCTAGCTTGTTAATGTTAGCAGAGCCGACGAACAGAATCTGAAATTATACTTGTATAAAATTTGAAGTTATTGTATGTAAATTGTCTGCTTTTGTATGTTTCCAAGTGTTGGTTCAACAATCTTACGTGATAATTTAACGTTATGTCGTAATACAGTTGTGCTGCTTATGCGTTTAGGTCATAATTAACTATTGGTGAGTAATGATTAATTATAATATCTATCTTAGCAACTCACAAAATGTGAGCTTTGGCGTAATGATATTTGCAAAGGTTTTTTTCCTGGAATTTCAACGAAGATGAAGGGAGATTTTTTTATTCGTCAGCGCCACATCATTTTGATCGATTGAAATATTCAAGGTAAAAATTGTGCGTTTATCGCTCCATATTTTTTTTACATTTATTTGAATTTCACTTTTTTCGGATTTTTTTTTTTATATTTAATTTATAATACATATAGTTATAATAATCTTATATCTCCGAAAGTTTGAAAGCCGATTGCTTTGAAATTTTGTCAAAACGTTGCATTCGAATACGCGTGTGTTTTTATATACCTACATTATATAGATGTCACCTGTCAGGTAAACCATGTTTTTTTTTAAACAGCGTAATCTGTTGGATATAAAAGCAACACACACTATTATATATCTATCTGTCACAGAAACGCGTAGCGGGGTACATATAGTAGGTACACAATAAATGGCATAAGAACAAATAGTAAAATATATACTTATTTAAGGGAATGAATACAAACCTTGTAAGCGAAAATTAACCCATTTCCCGACATCCGATTGAGCTGAAATTCGTCAGATAGACTCGTTGTCAATGAAAATGCATTCTAATTGGTGGCAATCACGTACATATGAGCGTACCTGTATTAAAATCATGACATTACAGCAGTTAATGTACGAAATAAATGTCTACCCGATCGGTATTTGGCGAGATTGGAAGAGTTGCCGACTCCAGTTCCTGGGTGGGTAGGTTCAATCCTCAGTTAACCCAAAAAAAAATTTAATAAACATCTCAAAATAGATGTATTATATTTAGAAAAAAACTTTGTTTTTAACGGGTTGATTTTTTCACTTGTTAAACGAGAAAAAACATTATTTAAATTGCCCGGGAAATAAACTTCACATTTGCTCACACGAAATGAAAATACTTGTCTAACATCATCTCTAAATAGTATAATACAAAGTCGTTATCCGCCTCTGTCTGTTTGTGGGCTTAGTTCTTCTGAACTACGCAATAAATTGTGATATGGTTTTCACTGCCATTTAGAATTTTTTTTCCGGAAGATATATATTTATTATATGCATAGTATATTTTTCCGGAAGATATATATTTATTATATGCATAGTATATTTTTCCGGAAGATATATATTTATTATATGCATAGTATATTTTTCCGGAAGATATATATTTATTATATGCATAGTATATTTTTCCGGAAGATACATATTTATTATATGCATAGTATATTTTTCCGGAAGATATATATTTATTATATGCATAGTATATTTTTCCGGAAGATATATATTTATTATATGCATAGTATATTTTTCCGGAAGATATATATTTATTATATGCATAGTATATTTTTCCGGAAGATATATATTTATTATATGCATAGTATATTTTTCCGGAAGATATATATTTATTATATGCATAGTATATTTTTGGAAAGTAGAGAAAAGTCGAACAACGCCGGATACATCTGAACTAGTAACTAATAAAGTAATAAATCAACATGTTCAGGTTCTAGTAAAATATGCAAAATTTTATTTATAAAACTTTCGGAGAGCTGTGAAAAATCATAGAATATTATAGTTGTAGGATTTTGTATATAGGAAAGTATTTATAAAATATTTGCCCCAAAATTACATTGTCGATTTTCTTATTAATATTATTATCTCCTATCTATTAAGTCCCGGCGTTGTCCGGGCTTTACGCAGAATATTCGGGCTTTCTCACAAAATGTCCAGACTTTACACAAAATGTTCGGGCTTTACACAGAATGTCCGGGCTTTACACAGAAAGTCCGGGCTTTACACAGAATTTTTGGGCTTTACACATAATTTTTCAAATCCATTGTTGACAGTGACCGCTAAGTATCACCATAAGTCTTGGAATAAATCAAATCCACGCCGCCCACCAAAGACACTCTTCTTTATATAAATAGATAGATTATATTTTTGTTGTTGATCTTAATTTTGCGTTTCCAATAAACACCGCTAGTAAATTTGAAAAATCATGAAAAATTTAAACAAACGAATTACACAATCCAAATATGGAATTATTTATTAATTCATTTTAATTTTAATTATTTTCTGATGCCTATTATTGTCTCAATTATTTTCTGATGCCTCTTATTGTCTCAGTTATTTTCTGATGGCTATTAATGTCTCAGTTATTTTCTGATGCCCATCATTGTCTCAGTTATTTTATGATGCCTATTATTGTGTCAGTTATTTTCTGATGCCTATTATTGTCTCAGTTATTCTTCAAACAATGAGTTGCAATTTTGAAAATGTCACTTAAATTAGAGATCACGAGAGACGAGCTTCTGTAATTGATAATAAATAGTTTGTAACATGCTAGTTATAGGATAAAGTTTTATGATCATATAACTAAAAGGTTATAATATATATTATTTTAGCCGATAAGTTATAACTAGTTGGTATTGTTGCCCTCCCGGCTTGTATTGAAGTGTGGAAATGAAACGAAAACATTCTCCAGCCGAAGGGACAGAGGTTGGGGTTTCCGTTCCTCTTGTTATTTCGTGGAGTGAATTAACCATCACGCTATCTCGTTTAGAGTGGGAGTGTGCGTCAACCATAGGCGTACGATATGTGGATAATATTTCTAGTACAGTGGCTATTTTTGTAGACGTTGTGATCGATACAATTTACTATAAAATATGTATTTTATTATGCTGTACTTCCACGATTTCGAGACTTCCAATGCTTGAACTACAATATGTACCTATATATCATGGCGTAGGTTCAATGTGTAGCTTACTTGAAAATTTGTAGAATAATTTATTTATAATAATTAATATATTTTTTCAATTCATTAAATATTATTGCCACGCAAATAAAACACCTTTACCGTTCTTTATGTTTTTTATCAAGACTATGTTGCGACCAAGAGCAATAACCACTCTAACGATTTTTGTGCATATTATGGCTAGTTTACAAAAACATTTTGAGCGATTCCTTGCCATAATGCGCCAAATTTATAGAATTTAAGAATATGGGATAAAGAGCGAAATATCGGTGGATTCATCGGCTTTAAACTATGGTAATCAGTGTTTATGTGTGTCCGTATTCATATTTTGAGGAATACTATTAATTATCTTAAATTTACCATACATACGTTTATATTTTGTAACACCCGTCGCTCTAGCGGTAAACGGGCGCGTTTGGAACACCGAAATACATAGAACTATTTATTGTTATAAGAAAAAGTGTTAGTTGGTTTGTTTTAAATAAAAATCTACAGTTTTTTTTTTCCAAGATTTATGAAATTTTACACACTTGACCTGAAAACCGTACAAGCATAGAGGACGGTTGCCAAACACCTCGGTATTGGTACACACTTCTTGCCTCATTCACATATATACACATTCTTCTATTATCTGACACCTGACATGTCCCGACTCAAGTATTTGATTTACTAGATTCTCTTACTTAGAAGTTATAATTAAACCCGCTTCCGACTGTCCATAAAAGTAATCTAGAAACATTTAAACTTAATCTTCTTACATTTAATTTTGACGTTAGCGGCCATCTTTGTGAGTCGAATTAGCCGCATTTCCGAATCAACTGTTTGCCACCCCTTACTTCGTGCAATGGCTAATGTCTACGGCGGAACATGTAAACTTTCCAGCAGTTTGTACGTGGGGCACGTTCCACAGAATTCGGTTCTTACCAATATTACCATGACTAAATAGACCACTAACATTATCGTTAGTGGATAGAGATTGCCAACTAGGCCGAGTGTGTATTATTCAAAGATCGGATATCATAGTCTAGAAACATTCTTATTTATATAACTTTCAAATTAAACTTGGCAAAATATTTTGAGATTGAAGAGATTTTACGAATATCGAAGCATTTAAGAAAAAATGATTTTAGTAGACCTGTTTTTTTGTTATTTTTAATAACTGCTCCCAACCATCTGAAGCCAGCGAGACTATGGCATTTCCAAGTGGGGTGTGTTGTAATACCGAAGGTTGTGGGGAGGGGAAGGAGATAGGGAAGAGGAAGATGGTGAGGAAGTACCTGGTTACTTTTTAAACATGATTATTTGCCTTTTTTACATTTACCTTATATTATTTAGATAGACTCCTTGTCGACAGCAATACATTTTTTTTCAACTTTTGGTGGTACCTACTCACGCGTACACACGCAAATTTCAATAAAATTGTATTACAATATAAAAATAAACAGCAGTTAATACACGAAATAAATCTCACCAATCAATCGTACCACCCAATCAGGATTTAGCTTAAGTGATGGCGCGGTTCACTCATTTTAGTCAGTCCCTTGGGAGGAAGGTTGAATCCTCAGTCAAACAAAAAAATATATATATATAGTAAAAACGCAATTTTTTTACGGGTTGATTTTTTTTTATCTGAAAATATTTTCTGAAAAGTGCACAACAAATAAAATTGGTTTGAAAAATGATTAAAATTATTTATCAATGTTGATACTGTTTTAATTTCAGTCTGCATATTTAAAAGCCGTATTTGAATGGCAATAGTCAATCTGGTGAAACTAAACATTGGATATCAAATCTGGAAACAAAACTCGACTCATTAAATCAGATTTTTTTTCATTTCGGGAGAACGATAAAATATCGTGCGCGTTCACTTTAACCTGTTGTTTTTTTTGCTTTGCGTTGTTTTGATCCAGTTATTTGTACAAACAAAAAATACTGCTTTTCGCTCTATTGTTTCAAACTCCCAATAAAGCGTGCATTAAAATACACGTTTTTTAATAAAAATATTATTTTTCACCGTCGTGGAATCAAAATACGGGTGACTGATTTTGTTATTCGTTTTGATAAAGTAGTGTTTTGTCAAATTAAAGAATTACTTATTGTGAATAATCAACATACAAATCAATAATTTTATCTCTTGCTTTGTTAATTCAAGGATTCCCCACGTTCAGCAATTGTTTAATTAAGGCCCCGTAGTAAGCGTTCAAAGTTGGTTTTAAAGGGATAATGTAATTATGAATTTTGGAGAGAGAGCGCTAATATTAAAAACTATAATAATTAAGTGAAAATGTTGAAAATATTTAATAAAACACGACTTTATAATAAAGCAAAGATCCTTCGAAAAATGCTTTTGTAGCATTTAAAGATACACTGTAATTTTTTTTCATGCGTATAACATATTGAATAACGGAAAAAACGTTTTCTTAATCATTTTCGAAGCTTACTTTTTCGATTGTTTTTTCTGTTGAGGGAATATCATTTAGTTAACGTTTCGGCATAACAAAAATAATATTATATTTTTTTGGAACCTAAAGACTTCGGTAGAAATTGGGTATGTAGGGCTTAAAGGCTCTTAATTGAACAACTGCTGCACGCGCTAAAACCGAATAAATTTGAAAAATTATTATAAAGGTTAAAAAAATTAGATTCTCGATTTCTCATTTTTTTATTTTTTTTATTTTTATTTTTTAATATATATTTGTAATTTATATATATAAATTACAAACAACACAAAACAAAATTAACCTTTGTCTGTCCAACTGGGAAGGATTCCCGCTTCAGGACAGCCAAAATGTGTATTTAGTTCATAATATTCTTACAATGGAATGGCGATGCTGTCAAAACAATTTTTGAGAACATTGTTGATTGCATTTGAAGTGACAGGATGGTTTCTTTATCCTTAAAAGAATCGCAAAGATGTAATTTATTACCACGGTCAATTTGGATAACATTAGTAATTGCATTCAGAACAGATGAATGGTTTCTTTCGGGACATCACAAGTCTGAGATTCTTTCCAGGGCATTTTGTCGTAAGACATGTGAATTTCCAATTTTTAAATTTCGAATCTTTATTTATTAAATGGCTAGTCATTATTATACAGTAATCGAATTAAAACCGCGCAATAGCTTCATAAATTTAAATTTAAATAATAACAACAATGAAGATCAAGTAGTAGATCAACTATACATAAAAAATAAATAAAAATATTCTAATATTAACATATTTTTTTACGGGTATAAATGTACTACTGATGAAAAACATGGCGCCTCATTTTCGATATCATAACTTCACCAAAAATTATCCAATCGGCAAAAACATTATTTCCGTCCAGGGTATCGATTCTCCAATCCAGGCCACTCGCAATCGCCGTCGAAAGTACATACACTGGTCGACATTCTTACTCCGTGGAAGCTAAATATTTACATACGCCAAACGTCAAAAGGCTTGACCCACTCGTTGTTTGAGTGGAATAACTTCGTCACTAATTGAAGTCCTGACTTTTCTTTTAATAATTTTACACAAATCCATTAGTAGAGAATGCTTCTTCTCCTCCTGTAGAAGTGTATAACAATTAAATGAATCATTCTACTCAACAAACTGACTTAAAGATCTATTATTCACAGAGTCCTCGGCCATGACAGATTTTTAACTCGGTCAAACCGTTTATTTCAACCTCGCTATTTCTAAATCGAATTAATTAATTCAAATTGATGTTCAACATTTTGAACAGGTTCATTCGAAACTTCGACAATGAGATCGCATTTAATTATTTGTCTATGAACGAATTGTATGAAGACAAGGAATCATTGAAACTTAAGGACATTTTGTTTCGGAGAAATTCACATGTGACAAAGTCATTAAATGGATTTGCAGCGCCACTTTGTTTTTTTGACATTTGAAAGGTCCCCGTTAAGCACTGATTTAAGATGCGTTTAAGGTCTCTATCAAATTGCAATAAGCTGACAAGCTTAACAATATGATAGCTGTCCTCTTTTGCCTGAAACGAACTTAGAATCGGAATTTAACGGGAACCGTTCATCTGTCCAAAAAACAAACTGGGGTTGAGTAGCCATTGGATGAAAATGATGCATTTGAATTTCTCTGAAACAACCCGTTCTTAGTGTTCTGAGAAACTCCACTATATAAATATTTATGGTTACATGTCTCTTTTTTAGTGTGTTGTAAAAGTTCCCAAGTTCAATGTGTAATTGAGAGTATTATTGACTGAGCGTAGCAGTCTGTTTGGTAAATTTGTGTGTACTTTCCGTTTACGGTTCAAGATAATGGCCGCTTTAAGGGTTCAGTAAAGACAATTTTTTTTCAAAATTGAAATTATTGTGTTTATTTGGACTTTCTTATTCGCATTTTTTCGATATTATTGTACCTAGCTGCCTGAAAAAAGTGTGAAAATAAGATTTGTCATTAAGTTAGTGACATTTCTTTGGACCGATTGTAGAAGCCCTTATTTGAAATATGAAAAAATGTTACATAACATATTTGGTTCAAATTAAGTAGGTAGGTATTGTATGCAGTTACTTACAAATCTTATGATTTTGAGGAAATTTTGGTTCTGATTGAATAAATAAGAAAAAACAGAAACATAATTTTTGGATGCGACATCTACTGAACTTATTAGTACGGTTTTATTATGTTTATCAATTTGAAACTGGATGTAAAAAGTTTTAAAAACTGTTTAAAAATCCTTTTCTTTTAGATAGTTTTATTCTTAAAATACGCATAAATTATATTACGTACGATGAAAAAGACACTAAGAGATAATGTGGGTTTTTAAATCTTTTTAGTTACTCATATTACCTGGTATTCTAACAGCTACAAGTCTTCTCTTATGTATTACAACCAAGAGTAGTTCCATCAACCAAGAGTAGTTCCATCAACCGAGAGGTTCTTATGTCGCCTCTTGTACCTACAACTAATATCTTTAATTTGAGATATCTCCGCAAAACAGCGGAGTAGTTCCATCAACCAAGAGGTTCTTATGACGTCACGTGTACCTACAACATACGTTTTTAATTCCAGATGTCTCCACAGAACAGCGTCAATGGCAGCACCGTCGGCCTATCTGCCGCCTCCACCCTCGGCCGCCCTCCGCGGCGGAGAGATCACATCATCACCAACACCATCCCCGGACCTGAGAGCTGCGTCTAATGCCGCAAATCCTCTCCCACCTCCCACTTCCCCTAGACCCACCCACCAACCTCTTCCTCATCACCAAACAGTGTATACCGAACAATCGTGACAGAACTTGTAAATAATAATGTGAATATTAGTGTAAAGATTAATAATTATATGTTATGCTTTTTAACATTATGTAACTCCACACATAAAGACTTGAGGTTTCTTCCCTCGTGGTAAGAGTCATCCTTAGAAGATGCTGTGTGGAGGGTATTTTAAGGAAAGGAAGGAGTTAAGATAAGGATACCCTGGGCCCACGTACGCAACGTTTCCATTATACGTTCCTAAGCTGACACGCACACTTGCCCTACGCATGCAACGCAAATTTGAATAGTAGCATCGCGATATTCAATAGATTTTACGTTATAAATTGCTTCGCGTCATCTTACCACATCTGTTATTCGTTTATCTCACATTTTAACAACAAAACCAGCGATAAATATCAAACCACCGCCATCTTTCTTTGATCGGCAAAGCATGATGAGCGTGGGATTGCGTCGCGTATGACAAGTGTGTTTCTAAAGCTTATATTTTAATAGAAAATGTACGGATTGTAAGTTGTCCAGATGTCTTCTTGCCTACAATACGTACGTGGGCCCAGTGTGAACGTTATATAGGTTTTGAAAAGATCCATGTTAGAGAATAAATGAAAAAAAACACAATAATATTTCCTTAGCCGAGATGCTAAGCAAATGAGTCGTAAAAATGATTTGTTATCATGTAATCTGTATACAAATGTTGGGCAAGCATTTCACCTTTCTCCCGTCTGTACACCCAGTGTCGGTGATGCTAGTTCTTCCGATTTGGAGGGACACACCAGATTCCTGAAAAAATCATTCATATTTCGTAAAAACGTCATATTTAAATTTCACGTTTTTCAAACATAGCCCTATAGAGAGAAAAAAATTCCATCTTAGAATAATAATTGAAAAACTGTGCCCGTGTATTATGATATAATATTGTATTTGTACCATGCCATTTGTATGTTAATAATCAAAATAAAAATTGGCTTACCCAACACTTCTTATTTGATGTGTAAAAATCATTTAAATCTAATTTTATTGGAATTCCCATAAACAACATCATTAAATACGTACGTACATAGATTGTTTTTAGAATCAAACCAATTTATTTGTTTTTCAGTGGAAATCATTATTGCAAATAAAGGTGGATAAATAAATATGTTGGAGAAAAATTGATCTTTAACAAGTTATTGCACAGGCATTCCGAATTACATTAAAAAAAACTTTGGTATTAATTTTTTACATAGCACATTTAACATCTTGCCTTATCAATTGTTTTAATTTGTTGGAAAATTTTACTGTTACTAAACATAGCCAAAGCCATTTCAAACAACTTTTTAAACATCAATGCTGTTTTCTTTCCCTTTTCTCTACGTCAATTTTTGTGCAGATATGTGAATTATTAATTATATACAAATTTCTGTAGTCGCGCAAATTTACACTAATTTTCTAAGGTCATCTTTAAAACGAGAACAAAATTACGATGTTTTGTATATTTTTGTTTATTATTCACAAAAAATATTTAAAAACATTTCTATAAATTAAGATATTTGCTATTTTCATGAAACAGAAATACTCACTTGATTTCTGTTTACGAAAACTTAAAAACCTTACGAATGTTGAACGCGATTTGATATATATTTTTTTTTGTAATACCTACTTTTTATTTATACCTGTGTAATTAATCTATATTATAATAAGTATTATTGGTTCCCAAAATATTGAGAAAGCCATAACTTTATTGAACATAAATCTTATGAAAATTTAATCTTTATAAATATAAAACAATTATTTATTAATCAAATTGTGTTAATTAGTTTGGACCTACCACCCCTGGCAATCTGCAAAGTTTAAAACATAACGCACATTTCAGGGTTGGTAGACATGAAACCAATAAGTATCATTTGAAGAAAAACTGACTTGATTATAAAATTTTCAAAATGGAAAAGACATTTTTTAATTGTTTTTTACATTAAAAAAATATATTATTCCTTACTATTTTACACTTAAGAGAAATGGCAATCAAATAAATATTTAAAATTTGGACCATGAGGTAAAAATATTCTTTTGAAATTTTGGTAATTTGAAGAGTGGCATATAATTTTTCATTCTACATTATATAAGGTAATTATAATCTACCAACATTGTTTGTGTAACATTGAAGTTTGCATGTCAAAAAGATTCAAACTTATGTAAAAAATTCCGGTAAGTGTTTAACTCGATAACTAAATGAAAATATATAACAAAATAATACACTTTGTTTTATGAAACAAGTGAATTCTACAAAATTTAATTTTTTACTTTGGAATTTTTATAGACAATGATGAAAAGCGTTAAAAAAAACCTAATTTTGCACACTACACACTGCAGTGCACCTTAAGGAAGTCATTATTTCACTGGACTGCAAATGTAGTCAGCCGCGCAGCAGGATTTACACCGTTATTTAACCCTCTCGAACATGAATTATGTTTAAATAAACATGTTTAAGGAGACTTTATATGGTAAAATAGGTAGAGAGTTGCAAAATTTTTTTTAAAATTTTTTTTACCTTTATTACAAATTGATTTAATTTACGGGCCCCATATGAGGCTTAAATAGATCAAAGGGTACAAGAATTATAACTTTTCCATACAAAATAATTTAACTCAACTTTCACGTAAATAACATATTTGAGAAAATAAATTTATAATCATTTTTTTAGGTATATATTAGTATACTTATATATATTTATAGTTTATAATGGTAAAATTTCAATACTTTATAGCATGTCGTACAAAGGAAAAACATAAATTGAAGAAAAAAATCAAAAAACTTTGACAATGACATTTAAAATCAACATGGGATAAAGTTTTCATATAGTGGTGAGTTTTTGAAATATCAATGTATCTCAAGCAAGGTCTAAAGTGGCACAGTTGTATTTGAAAACCTCATTGGATGTATAAAATGGCAACTTCTCAAAGAAGACTATTTTTGAGGCCTCATATGAGTATCTCGTGTTCGAGAGGGTTAATTTAAAAAAATATATCAAAATGTTTCAAAACCAAATAATTATTTATCTGTTTTTAGATGTCTTAATGTTCAGTAAGCCCTGATAAAGAAAAACTTGGATTTGATACATGTGGATGATTTTTTAAAATTAAATAATTAGTTTATAAGTGTTTTATTTTCTATTAATTCATAATGTTGCCACAAAGTTAATTTTCTATTATTGAAGAAGTGAAAATATACGTGCTTATCTCAAAGACTAAATGAATTCAAATGTACTTAACTTAGTCACTAAGGGCCTTACTAATAAACATATTTTAAATTTTACACAATTGATAAATAACCAATAGTGTAAATATTTGTTTATCGGTTGCATAAAATGTAAAACACGTCTATTAGTAAGGAGGTTAATGAATATGACATGTTTATCTCAATGATGAATAAACAAAACTGTACATGTACCTATATCTCATGTATCTTCGACTGCGTCGGACGCCGACACGGAGAAAAATGACTATTGCTAGAATCTTTTCAAAGTATTGGCAATTCCCGTTGAAAACGGGATTACCGGCCTTACGAATGAATTAACAGGTTTTCTGAAAAACTTTTAGTAAATTACGTATATATTATCATGGTGTTGGAACACGTACAACGAAAATTCTATGTATTGTCATGATATATTTACTAAAGCAAAACGATATAACATTCAATTGATGTTAATTTATTGTAAGGGCAAAAATTGATTTCTCTTCGTGGACTTGCCAAGGCGCTAAGGAGCCAAGCAACCAAGGCGCTGAAAATACATAACATTTAAGGGTAAGTATACATTTGCGAACTGAAACGCGAACCGTACTACGAATTACGGGAAAAAATTAAGGTTCAGTTCGGCAGTTTGGCTCTCGAATGTATACGTAGCATAACACAGCTCCCCTGAAGTTTTACGCTTATCTCAATTACCAAATGAAGATATACACATTTACCTCTGGAACGATTGTTTTGCTAGTTCCCACTATTCAGTAAATATTAATTTTAAGTCAATAATTAGCGTGTATAAAAATCCAAAGCAGTTTATTTTTTTTCCCTTGGGTTTTTATTTACGTGATGACTTTGAAAATTTAGGCGAATAAATTTGTACATTTTAAAATAATTAGTAGGTAATGTAAATACGAAATATTTTATCGAAAACTTATAAATGTAATCTTTGTTATATTATATAATAATACATAGGTATGCTGAGAACACGCTCCCACGGCGTTGTATACAATGTTGATATTAATTACTAATTACATAATTTACTTTGAAAAGTCATCTGTTTTACCGACCAACAGTTTTACAGTTTATTAGTAGATGTTGTTTATTAGATAATATTTTATGTATGTGTTTCGCTCAACGGTGGAAAATGGCCTTGTATAGAAATTGTACATTGAAAAAAGGCCTAATTTCGTATCGAAATTGAATACTGTGTTATAATTTACTAAGTTTTATGTTCTAAATCGCACAACAGGTACACAAATTAATATTAATTAGTATTACAATAACCCTAAAAACATTTTTTTGGGGTTTCATTAAAACTCAACACACTTTTAAAAAGTAATACAAAATCAATAAAAGCGATTAAAAATGTATAAACATAACCTAAGTAACCTATTTAATCTAGTTTTTATTTCATCACTTTTCATGACTTTTTATCACTTTTTAAAAGTTGTAATGAATCATTCTTGAGAATGTGAATTTGTATGATTTAATGTTAGTTCATTTAAGTATGTATTTGACCCTGGCTTTAAATATACACACTTGTTAGGTATTTATTTATTAGAGTATTAATTTGTGAAGTACCTACACTTGTCGCTTAATTTTAAAATTTGTTACCGGTTTCGACAAATCTGAAAAAAATAGTATCAGGAAATGACACGGACACGTATCGAAACCATTAAAAATAAGTAACAAGTGTATGTATACATTATAATAATTTTGTATTTTATTTTTTATTTATTGTACTGGTAACATTATATCCTATTTCAAAACGTTCCAATTCTCAATTTGTTTGAAATACCGATCCACCCGTGAAAACAACGTTTTGATAAATATGTACTGACGTAATATCTTCAAACTTTGTGCAAGCGTCCAAAAGTGCGACTAATGAACTAAAACCATTGTTTTTGCTGGTCAATAACTACTACTGTAGCTATGTGTCCGATTGCAACGATAATAAAGTCGGAACGTAAGAGTTAAAGGGTACCTGCCAACGCCGGAGTAACTTGATTCCTTTTTAAAATTTCAAAATTACTATATGTTTAATAAATGACCAAATACTACATGAGAAATATCACAAAATTTTATTGACCTGAGATAACATCTTCCAGGTGGCGCGTTTAACCTCAAATTTACAAAAACCCAAATCGCTTTGATCCATGAATGGTACTTTACAACATCCAATGAAAAAAAAAATTTTTTTTCGAATAACTTAATGAGTAAAATCAAAAGTATTAATATTTAATTATTGAAGACAATATTAGCGATTCCTAAACGAACATTTGAAACATTAAAATCAGAAAAATATACGTTCACATATAGGACTTGAACCCAGGTACCTTGCCTTGCCGGGACACCAACCCGCTCTACCAACTAAGCTAATGGGACCCTATCTCTTTCAGTCATATTTAACTCTATCATACTTCGAATAAGAAATACTAACATTTTCATTTCAATTTCTCACTTCATAAAGATAGCAGCCAATAAAAAAAAGTTTTTTCTCATGCAGTAGGGTCATTTACTAATCATATAGGGATTTTTAAAATAATAAAATAAAATGAACAATAACTCCGCCCTAGTACCTACTCCATTGTAGAATTAATAATTAGTACGCGGTGTTTTCTTCTCCACCAATTAAATGTGGACAAAGACGTTGAAGATATCTCAAACGAGAGGGAGTCAGCCACCATCTTATAATATTCCCGATTCCAGAATAGATGGCATTCCCGTGAATAAAACAATAATGCAGAATTTTCTTTTGTCCCGTCCTACCTACACCTATAATAGTTCCACATATTCAGAAGCCCTCCTCAGACATTCCTGTGGTTTTGTTCCCGTATTATATTGCGTTGAACTTTTCTCCCGGTATGCGGGGTATTTGTTTAAATTGAACGCCGCATGGGAAAGCATTCGATACATTTGAATGGATTACTAAATTCCTTATGTAATTTGGATTCAGATTGAACTAAGTCCAATCCGACTGCGAACCCAAAAGTCTCAACTATTCTAAATTTACTGAACTTCGCTGTGTTCTCCGTTCAATTCTATTCGTTCCGACTTCAAGACTAACTCTGTAATTCTGTAACTCTGCAGACACCAGAGGTCAGAAGCAGCCTGTAAACAGATCCAAAATGGAGGAATGCAAGTTTGGTAACTAGTAACCTCCTCTTGTATTAATTAAATTCCCTAATTATTACTTCAATTTACTGGCAGAGAGCTTTGTTTCGTATTGGCCTACAACCTAAACAATGGGAACACGCATCAAATCGCCATTAGCCAGTGTTATTGTTGTTTCGCAAAACAATTCGCGTAATGTTTCGGTCGATTTTAAACGATCTGAAATTAATTCAGGATATTTGAACTCGACCTCATTCCGTCAGACATTTCCAACTAGTGTTTCCTGCCGTGTTATATTATGTAAGAAGCCCGAATCCATTAATCTGGCGGTGTTTCTGTCGTAATAAATTTTAAAATTGACAAATAATCGCGGCGTTAAATGACAGTTGTGGGGGTATAATGGCGGAGTTTCCCGCCCTCCCTGGCCGCCGCCGTCTCCCGCCTTCCGGTATCGGCGCTCGGTTAGACTTCCGCCAGAAAGGCGCGAATATAAATTCAAACCGCCATATTAATTACTCTTCCAAATTCAAACGACACGAATATCGAAATCGGGTCATAAAAATCTTTATTTCACGCTTGACTAACCGCAGTTATTACTTATTAATTTATTACGGAGATTTCTAACCAATAACCTCATCATAGTGATTTATTTTTGGGGTAGTATGCCGTGTTGCGCTATCTTCTTCTTTAGCCAGCTTTCGGACAGCATTACGGCGTCTATTATCAAGGCAGACGAGGGAGAATAATACCCCAAAAATAAATCATTATAATTCTCAAATCTCAAACAATCTCATCGTTTACAGCAATGCGTTAGCACAAACATATTGTTATGCGTAACATTGACAATTGACAGGATCACTTTTATGGTAACCCAATTATATATATTTATTTTATTGCCTACTTTAAGTTAGGTAGGTGCCTCCCTACCTACCAACCGCACAACATAATACATTTATTTTCTACTTTTTTATAAATTTGTACAATTTGCAAACCCACACAAAAATAATTTGATATAATAAATTATTTGATAATTTAGGCTAGATTCGAAGTTATTTTACCAACCAACTTGGCTTAGCAAAAGCAGTTGCTAATACTGATTGCGCGACCTGTGACAATCACATTAGCTGTACCACGAATGAAACAACCGGGCCTTAAAGACCACAAATCGACAGAGACGGGGTTCCCCAAGGGCTTTCACGTTGTACTAAATTAATTAAATAAATGGTATATATAAATAACGCACAGGATCGAATCTAGACAATGATTTCTTTCTCCTATTTGTAATATTATAACTTCCACGACCGCACCAAACATGCTTTCGTTGTTATTTTATAACAATGCTCTAATGTTTAACGTTGTAGATTATAACAAATTAATTTGTTTTAAATAACTAATATTTATTGCCAAATTTTGTACATGTGCCGTAAGCTAAGTTTTATAAATTTTTAAACGCTGATGTATGTTTATAAGCATCGCGCTTTAAGCCTTAAATGGAAACATAAAAATATATTACCCATTGTGAAAGTCTATCTAGAAAATTATTTTAAAGAGATCGTTATTATTGTAAAATATTAATTAATGTCATATTTATTTTCATCTGTTTTGTGTTTTAGAGAATGATGTAAATAAACTGATGTACTGCTGAAGGAAAATAAATTCATGGTCTTTTATTTATTTCTGTGAACCGATTCTTGCCTCTTAATCCAGAGATCACGGGTACGTTAGTGGCCAGATCTGAATGTCCAGGTAGGTACTTCCCGTCCTTATTCTTCGTCATTCTTTTTTTTAAACCAAAGACAAACATAACCGTGTTATAATAATCTGACAATATTTCAAAATCTCCTACCACCACCACAGTAAGCGTAAAATGTTGCTTGTATTGTATGGAGGACTTAGCCAGCCGAAAAATTGAACACACTGCACGCCTGGGTGGGACCCAAATGCAATGCCAACCCAGCCACTGACCGGTCTTTCATGCATCTTCCTACTCTTTTTAGTTTCACAATTGAGGACCTTGTTGGGGATGTCATATTCTCACTGGCTCTCGTGCAGTATTCACACAAAAAATGGAAGATATTATTTTAATTAAGTCTAATGGATTCTATCCTGGGATCCTCGGATTAATTTTGGGATAGGATGAGGGTAGCAATCACAAAATTGATACTATTTTGAGTTCAACCTATTGACAGCATTAAAATGTTTTTGTGTCAAATTTGAGTGTTGAACATGGAGCCAAGCATCGAAAAAACGGAAACGAAACCCAAAAAGGGAAGAAAAAATCGCAGATATAGAATATTGGTGAGTTTCAATACATTTAAAGGGGAATTCGTACCAGAAATGTTTTCCATATCGATTAGAATGGAGAACTAATGTCACCGCTAACTTCATACCTTTTGGCTCGAGCCCGTTTACAGTTACCTGACATCGTACATCGCCATTCCTTCCTTTTATAATTATAATGAAACGTAGTTTTGTATTGGAAATTTTGTACCCGATTCGCATGCTTTTAGACTACGAAACACGCCCATTTTGCATTTCTTGTGTTCTTCCTATTCATTCTATGGATTGATAAAACCACGAGTCTAGCAACTAACTAAGAACTAGCTTAAATACCGGTATTGCCCGAGCTTCATACAGAGTTTTTTGAAATCAGACGTAGATGGTAATTTTCCTCACAGTCTACAAAATTTCATAATCAAGTACAAAAGGGGGATGGGGTTTTTTTTTAAATCTAATATATACAGTGACATTTTTCTTTTTTTGAAGTTCATGTGTGCAAAATAAACTGTAGATCGCCAGCCCGGTGTCCGCCCGCCACAGACAATATTCTTTATATAAATAGAAGATAGATTAACGTAGCGTTCTGTTGGCATTGTGGAAAAAATACCCCGCGTAGGTAGGTACACCTACTTAAATATAAATATAGTATAATGAGCGTGGGTATATTTTTGACGCTTGGCGTGGGTACTGCAACTTGAGAAACGATTTATACAAAATAACATAATACTATATTTTACAGTCTACTAGTCTCCTAGCGCTTTAAAATATTGTTAAATTAATTTGTTTTATATATGCATTGAATCCAACCATTCTAGTTCGAAAATTCGCTCCTGAAAATGTTTCAAATTTGGTCGACAGATGCCACTACAGTGAATATTTCCGACCAATATGTGAGAATATTCGACGCAGGGGAATATGTTGGGAGCATAGACAATTACATCGCTATATTTTGAGGCTTTTGGAATATAAAGTCCTCCAGCTTATCGATATTTCCAGCACTGCTGATGCGTAGGTACCGAATTACTTACTTGCCTAGTGAATTTTTTTTCAGTTCCTTCTTTCAGCAATTGGTACCTCCATGGTATGAGTATTTACATGCCATATAATATATTATGTACCTTGGCAAGTATGTACCTATATATATCTTCAATAAATTCTACCGGGTTTGCCCGGGAATTAATTTATTCTTTCTTTAAATTCCGATCCTCACACTTTTTTATAAAATATGTTTTGTATCAGAATGGAAATGACTTTATAAACTGAAAATAAGATAACGTAATGAATCTAAGCTTTTACTTTTACTAGGCAAATACTAATCTTTTTTTATTTATACCAACTAAATAAATGCTGTAAAAGAACCCTAAAATTCAATGTCCCAAAAATTTACACCACGTTACCAAACTCAATAAAAAATCATTGTGAACTTAATTTTCAGGAGCAAATAAATGCATGCTGAAAAAATGGCTATTTCGTCAATATATATTATCAAGGCAAATGCAGGTGCATGAACACGTGTTCCCAAATATTAGAAATTTATTAAAAGTTTATCACGAAACGACCTGCAATCCCATCCCCAAGATATTCTTAATGAGACATTTTTTCTCCATGTGTGAAGGATATTACAAAATGGGTATTTCAAAGCTCCATAAATTATAAATCAAATGCGAGGAAACATCACTGTTATTCGAAAATCGTTGCGTCCGCCTAAAATTTCTAGACAGAAAATACTTGCAAAATTTATGACACCAGAGTTCTCCTGCAGCGAAGTGTTATCTGACAAAGTATTTTTTGCTTATATGTAAGATTATATTTTACAGAATATAATTTCTATTTTTACTACAATTAAAGGTGCGACATTAGTACACTGTGCCAACGTTTTAACCGAAGAGACTTATAATTTGATGATCGCTGGTTAATTTGTATTTACAAATTTGAAAACAGCCAAATTTAAGACTTATTACATCATGTTAATAAATATAATTTCACTGCCTCTCAAATCATATTGATTGATCTGTGAGGTTCTCGACTAGCAATCTAAAGGTCAGAGGTTCAAATTCCGGCGTACGCAAGTCAATTTGTTTATATTAATTTGTGTTATTTTACAAATTCCTAATTTAAAATTATATATAGTATGTTGCAGCACGCCCCAGAGTGGAAAATACTCTCAGTATCACATTTTAAGACCATCATTCAGAATTGAAACGTTGGTTGAAATGGCTTTGGCCGTGTTTGGTCACCAGATCTAAATAGACAGGTACTTCCCCACCATCCTCTTCCCCATCTCTTTCTTTATTTCCATTACCTTTAGCCTCACAAAATACCTCAATTGGGGATGCCATAGTCTCAATAGCTCCAGACGGTTGGGAGCAGTTGGTACTCTTGTGCACCTTCCCAGATTAACGGTACGGATATCTGGGTTCCAAAATATATTCATTTATTTAGAATTAACGGCACAAGGGCCATTTACATAAATGATAGTCATTGACAGTCAATAAAGAAAAATGAAAAAAAAAGTGTGATAATATAAGTAAGCAGGACAAAAGAAAAAATAATATACATTAGTACAAAGTTAATAAAAATATACTGTAAATAGTAGAGCTAGTACAGTTTTATACTTCAATAGGGGCATATTAAAAACATCAGCTGACATAGCATAATTTGCAAGTGGTGTGTAATCTATTTATAACAGAATTGTAGCCTGAAACCGTAGTATAATTTTCTCAATAATACATACTAGGGAAACTTGATGTAATGGTGGAACACGAAAGTGAATCAACATTGATATATCAGGGCTATACAACTAAAAATTTACATCAAAAAATTCCTTCTGTAACATAACTTCAACAATTTCAATAAATTCAATAAAAAAAGCATAATCTATTGATTCTAAAGGAATTCGATGTCACCTCAAAAATATAAGTTTTTTTTTTTTATAACTTGTGAGTAAAACCTCAAATTGTAATATTTAATTATTGAAGACAATATTACAAGGTCCTGGGTTCGAATCCTAGATGTGACCTTATCTTTTTCTGATTGTTCTGTTACAAATATTCGTTTAGGAATTGCTAATATTGTCTTCAATAATTAAATGAAAGTTATCCATTTATGAATTTCAAAGATTTTCAGTCGGAATATTAAAGGATGCATCTTTGGTTCACTTAAATTATTATTCATAATTACTAAAACAGGTATCGCTCATTATTAATATCGACGATGGCGTCAAATGGACGATCAATCTGAAATTCAGATCCAAAGTTAAATTATTCATATTATGTTGAAGACGCTATTATTTATACATAACCGAAACCTTTTCTATCTGTGTTCTGTATTCAGTGGGGGATTTATAGATATTTTGTCGTCGTAACTAAAACACACAGTAATTACCAAAATTTGCAAAAAACTGAGTTGAATCTGAGAAGTTATTAAGTATCAATTTTATTATGATTAACAACAACAACATATTTAATACTGTTTTTGATGTTATCACAATTTAACCGCTCTTTTATATTGTTTCTGTAAGTAAATACAACATGCCTACGTTGAAATTAGTGCGTTTATACTTACATTTACGAACACACTGTGTTTTCATCTACCATCTTCAAATAATTCCCACGCCGCAATATTTTTACTCTACGGCTAAAATTATTTGTGTTATATGACATAATTAATAATACTAGTTTTTTATATGACATATGCTAATTTAATGATAACAACCACTCCAAAAATCAACAAAACAACCACCACCAAAACCACCAAAAAACAACAACCCCCACAAACAACTACCACCACAACAACCACCACCACTTTCAACAAACAACTACAACAACAACAACCAACCAACAATTAAACCTCCACAATAACCACCGCATCAACCACCACACAACCACCAAAATAATCTCCACCACAACCCCTTAAAAAATCACCACAAAAACAAACATAACTACCGCCACCACAACAACTACCCGACCAACCAACATTTAAACCACCACAATAACACCGTATCAACCACCACTTCAACTATCAAAATAACCACCACGGCAACCATCAAAATAATCTCCACCAATAGTACCAAAACAACCACTACAAAAATCCCAACCACATCTACCACAAAATTATGACAACGACGACCACTACAACAATAAAATATAATACAATGTAATTGCGACACGCTGGAAGATTGAATAGACGAGATTGAAACGTCGCTTGAAATTACTTTAGCACTGTTGGTTTGTTAGATCTGAATATTCAGGTACTTCCCAGTTTTTTCTTCCCATCTCCTTTCCTTCCCCACTTCTATCGCCTCTCATATTGTTAATGGCTCAGAGTAGTAGCGACGCTTGTGACGTATTCTCTTTATTCTGTTTTTTACTTACTTACAGGCACTTTTCAGGCACAAAACGTTCACTATTATAAGTTACCATTATGCATTTTAAAAGAAAATGTAGAACAAATTATAAATATGCTATAAGGTTAAATAAAACTGTAAATCTTTGACCCTTGATTCTGAAGAATGAATCCCATGTTTATTTACTTACCACGTCACTATTGCTTGAACTTGTTTATTATTTAACGCAACATGTCTTTTAACAACAAACATTCTGGTTAATATCAGTAACATGTCAAAAAGTTTTATCTCATTTGATTTCATTTTCAGAAAACACAAAAGATAATCCACTCCCTGAAAAGTGATTTCCAGGCAAGTTATCCACGCGACAAGTAAAATAAACAAAAGTAAACAGTGGGAAACCAGAAAACAGATCATCTGATCTGATCTGATCTTCCTGTGGTGCAGCTGCAATATAAAGGACTTATTTCAGGGTGACCGGTCTGAGAATCGTTTTCTACGGTAGTCACATTTAAAAATAAATGGCATTTGGACAAGTTATACGTAAAAAAACAATACAATCATAATTCTATATAGGTGTCATTGGTGACGTACAACGATATCAATGACAGATTTTCCAGATACGATACGACTGTACCATCCCAGCCAGGAGCAAACCTGTGCCGGTGCGACCGGTACACCAGGGGGCAATGATTTGTTAAGACTTCCAAGTCTGAGAGCATGTGTTCCAACACATTCTCTCAGGATTGGAAGGAGGTTGGAATTTAATCGACGGTATACAGGTAACTCAATAAGCCAATGTTGGAATTTAGCATGGGCAGGGATAAAAGAATTGACAAAGCGTTATTTTTTTTCCTTTATGTCTTCCTTCTTCTTGCATCTTCTTACATTTGCCTGACTCTTTTTGGCTCTTGCTGGTTCATCTTGTCTCCTCTTGTTTCTTATAGTTTCCTTTGGTTCTTCTCGCCTCTTCTTGGATCGCCTTAGGTCTTGTTGCATATTTTTTCAACTTCTCACCCCTGTTTGACTTGTCTCGTTTATTCTTGCATATTCTTAAGTCGTACCGCCCCTTCCTGTCTCATCTACTCTCTCATTGACTCTTCTTTCCCCTTTCTTACCTCATCTTACAACTTCTCGCCTCTTCTTAGCTAGTCTGTCTCCACTTGAATCTTCTTACTCCTCACCGTTGATTTTCTTCTCTTCTAGATTCATGCCTCTTATTGCGTCTTCTCGATGATTTCAGGCTCGTCTTGTCTCTTCTATGCTCTTCTTATCTTTTCTAGTTTCTTCTTGGCTCTTCATGCCTCTTATTACATCTACTCGACCCTTTTAGGCTCGAATTGTCTCTTATTGCCTCTTATTGTCCCTTCCTGTCCCTCATTGTCTCTTCTAGTCTCTTCTTGCCTCTCCTTGCATCTTCTTGCCACTTCTTGTCTTATCTCATCTATTACTGGCTCTTTTTGAAACTTCTTAATTCGTACCCACCCTTTTAGTCTATTCCTGTATCTTCTAGCCAATTTATTCTTCTTGCCCCTTCCGTGGCTCTTCAAGTATCCGTGAAATAACTATATAAAATAAAACAAAAACCTAACCAAGAAATTAAACTTAAAATTATTCACATATTCCGTGTACGAACAAAGGATACTCCTATGAAATGTATTAAATAAACTGTCTGGAAAACATAACAAACCAGAAAACAAACAATCATGAATAAGGAACATGTGTTCTATGTAATATTATATTTGGATTATGTAAATGAAGTTGAAAAGATCTTATCTCAAGTTATCGTTGTCCTGTAAGCGCCAGATATGCAGTAAACTATAAATCATAGGCGTTGAGGTGGGGCCATCTGGGCAGCTGTGTTTTAAATCCAATCCAAAAGCTTGTAGGTATGTATCTATATAACAATGTACTACCGTCCAATCGCTATTGTGTCATCGTTACTCTGACCCTGTTTCTTTTTATCTGTGACACTGACCATGACGTGTTGAGTGCTGACGCTGACTGTGGATGGATTTTGTCCCTGGCCCTGGCAGTCTGACACCAAGTCTCTGTGTGTTATATCAGATATGACTGCCGTCAAGTTCGAAGCTTGCTGTCATCTCACCGTGTCACGTTTTGTAGATAATAGACGCACCTTGTGCTATTTATTAATGGGCCGGATCTGGTACCTGCGCTGCGTAATGAAACTAAACACAATATTAAGCATTCAAATCTTTAAAATAAAGGAAACCTTCATTTCTATCACTTTCCAACGCGAGTCACAAGAAACGTTGAAAGCAAGATAATATGGGAGATCTAAAATATTCCTCCATATTCATGCGTTGGTAATATTTTTTTAGTAATTATTCAAGTTCGATAAACTTTTACTTTCAAAAATTGGAACTGATAAGCTATTAAATCATATCTATTACGCAAGCTATAAAGCAGGTGCCAAAATAATTTAATTTTGATAAATTATAATTCTATGTTAAAATGTGTAATTCTTTTTTTACATTTTTAACAGATCTAAATCTGAATAATGGTTTTTAAAGTTCACTAACGGTGTTCATTCGAATGGTAAATTTTTAATCGCCACTAATTATTTTTTTAGATAGTCAATGATCTCTAAATTTGATAGTCAATGATCGCGTCTGTTTGTTTGTGCGCTTAGTTCTTCTCAAATACGTAACGGATTTTGATAAGGTTTTCACTATCATTTAGAGGTTTTTTCCGAAAGGTTTTATATTATACATGCATATTATATTTATAGAAAGTAGAGAAACGTCGATGTTTTGTAATCAGGTCGTAAAAAATATATTTTCGGGCGCTTACATTGTTGACGCTGGCTAAACCTCATGAGATATATCATCGGAATAAATTTTATATCTGAAAAAGGCCTACAGAAAAGTGCGACATGTTATATGTCTATCACCTTGGGATAACCCCCAGTAACGCCGGGTACACGTAAGCTAGTATTCTATAACATGCACAGCTTCACAAATCCTTCAATTATAATACCCCCGATGTCTTATGAGTCAGCGATGATAATTTTTTTAAAGATTGTATTGACCAATTGTTTATACATATGGTTTTTAATTAAGTGGTCCAACGAAGTATCTGGTTCGCACCCATCAAGCATCACAGATTCAAACCTAAACTAGCTAACTAAGTCCTCCATTAATTCAAAATCAAGTAGGTATTACTATTCTTGACACAATGGGTCGCTTGTGCACTCCATTAAGGCGATGCACTACGTCGTGTAATATTTTAAATTGAGCCGCTATCAATAACAACCCTTACGTAGATTGCGATTAAGTTTAAATTCCCGCTTAACACCATCCGCATGTTTTGATTTATGCAAGAAAAAAACATGGCCAAAAAGTGCCTTTTATTTTATTTTGAGGATGTTCAGGCACAAATATTCAATTTTTTTTTCGATCATTTTATAAATAACTTAATTTACCACATTATACAATAAAATTATAGCCGAAAATGGGTTCGTAAGTAGGAGATTTTGAACTTTAAAGCAGTTTTCATAGGCCTTATAAATTATTTTTTTCTGGGCTTATAAAAAGACTTATCTAAAAAATACTCGATTATTTCAAAGGCCAAGATGTATTCTACTCGCAGTATTTGATTAAAGCATCTGAAACATTTCTAGGCGACCAAATTTTCAAACCAAAAACACATTATTTTGCATTACTACGTATAGCATCGCCTTAACGCATACCAGTTTTGTTACCCCTATGCACACGAGTGGTTACACTCTCGTTAAGGTAAAAATGTATAAAACTTCTTTATTATAGTATTTTATAAGCTTACATTGTAAATATTGATAAAAAATTAAATGAAATTGATGAAAGTAGGAAGATTTCAATTCATACCCCAGTTGCCTCTTTCTTAAAAAAACATAAATAAAGATGAAAACGAAATAAGGGTGGACGAACGACGCCATGATTGTAGATTGGTTGAAAAATTACAAATTACATCAGCTGCATCTGAAATACTAATAAAAAACTAATAATAATAATAACATGGCATTTATATAAGTCTGCAGGGCAAAGATTTTCCACGTAATAACTGTTATAAGCAACATTTCCCACTTACGCAATTAGCTTGGGCTTTACAGTATTCACTAAATTGTCCCGTAATTTTTACTCTTCGCTAGTTTTTTATATTTTTCACTTATTTTCTGTTTTTTTGTAAAGGGGCTTGAAATAATAGTGAATAAATTGCGATCATTTTATAAATAACTTAATTTGCCACACTCTAAGTTTTTTACTATAAAAATCTATTTTGAAATGTCTTTTAAAACTTACAATTTTTTTTTGATTGAGTATTGAACCTTCCTAACGAAGAATTGGAGTCGACAACTCTACGAACCGAGCCATATCCCGATTGGATAAGACCGACATTTATTATACAGGGTTTTCCAATAAGAGGTGTTATTTTGAATAGCCCGCTATTTCGGTAGATGTTACTTTTGAAGCTGTCATTTTTTGACATTTGACAAATAGAAACTACGCCATTAATAAAAATGGAACGATACATGCTTCAACAACGCATTGAAATTATTAAAATTCACTCGAGTGAATCAAATGCAAATCATCTTGAGTGATGAGGCCCATTTCCACCTCGGTGGCTTCGTCAACAAGCAAAATTGTCGCATCTGGGGCTCGGAAAACCCAAGAGTTATTGTTTAAAAGCCTCTCTATTCTCAACATGTGACTGTTTGGTGCGGTTTATGGTCCGGCGGAGTCATTGGACCATACTTTTTCCGAAATGAGGCTGGAGCAACAGTTACGGTGAATGGATTGCGCTATCGAGAGATTATTAATGATTTTTTATGGCTGGAATTTAATGGTATTGATTTGGACAACGTTTACTTTCAACAAGACGGCGCTACGTGCCACACAAGCAACGAAGCCATTGATCTTTTACGATTGAATATCAAAATAACACCTCTTATTGGAAAACCCTGTACATAGATGAACTGCCGTAATGTCATCGAATTTGATAGAAATGCGTGAATGTCCGCTTGTGTGTGCGTGATTACCACCAAAAGTTGAATGCATTGACATCGACAACCAGTCTATCCGTCGAGTTTCAGCTCGATAGGATGTTGGGAAGTGGGTTAATTTCAGCTTCTAACATTTGCTTTCATTCATTCCCAATAGTAAAATTCAAATAGAAATTCGGGAACAACTTTTTATTGATTAGGGTTATGCCCGTCAATGTAATATATCATATAAAGGTTACAAATAGAGGACCTAGCTGTGACCTTTATCTTGTTCTGTTTCATGTGTTGTTTAGATTTATTAGTATTATTTACTTCTTCAATCAAATAGATGTATTTAAAAATGGTTTATGCTGTCGAACCTCTGGTAGAATTGAATAGTCATAACCCACAGTGAGAATAAGACAAAATTCACATATGATAAGATGGTTGCTTTCTGAAATACATCGTTTTATTTATGTAGCGGTCCATGTGTAAATATAATTAATCACCGACATGACTGCAATAAATTTGTAAATTCAACCAACAGTCAGCGTCTATTTTGATTTTAGTATTATTAGTTTTAAGTAGACGCGATGTCACAAAACATGTGAGACCTTTGCGTAGGAAGATGTGATTAGTTGGTCGTGGAAAGATCTGAAACCAAAATCTGATGAAAAATCTGCGCTTTGCAATCAAATCCAAATAAACGGAATATTTATGAACGTATCCGAAAACTGAAAACTGTTTTAGAAAGGTGGCAAAATATGCTTTCAAGTATTATTAATTGAAACAAACATATAATTTTTTAAATATAAAAATTTTTGAAGGCAAGCATAAATTTATTTTTAAATGGCTCACCTTATGTTTGCTAAGCTAACGGATACTTAAAAATAAATAAAAACAGGCTAATATTTTGTTAGATAAATGTATTATAATGGTTATTGTGTCCTCGCTTTCCTATCGTTTCATGTAAAAATAATTAATTAAAAATTCAAAAAGTTTTTTTTTTTTCAAATCCCAGTCGAAACCTTTGGTTTCATCGAGGTGTATATTTGATTTGTTCTGTGGCTAACTTAGCTTAGATTTGAATATAAAGTGTGGTTTTCTATTTCTAACACTGTTTAGATCATAACAACGATTTCTATTAGTCCTACATATATGACCTGTTCTCAAAAGCGAACAAATTAGGCGGCCTGCCATGGTAAATGTACAGCTTTTCCGACACAGGTTTGAAACCCAAAATTATTTGGTGAAAACCGACGAACCTACGTTTACCATTCTATCTAACTTATTCAAAATTACGATGGTCATAATGTAACTTGTACGAGAAATGAATAACATTATAAAGAAAATCGTCTATCAAAACGAACTGTATTTACAAAATCCGGCACTGTGTGTACCTACCTATTCTGACTGTTTTTAAGACGCGACATAAAAATTACAAATCGCTTATATAATATCCGTATGAAACTGGGTAAACACAAAAACAATTTTAAAACTGCGTAGTTGAATAAATTTATGTGTTTTATTTCCCTAGTAGGCATTGCTTAAAGAGGTCTGTATTTTATTATATATTCATCTTTATAGTTTGCAGTTAGTTTTAACGATTAAAATAATATTCAAAACCTTTCATTTTTCAATGCCCAATATGTGTGTCTGTATGGCGTTACCAGTCAAGGATCCTATATTTTATTTCAATAGGCACTGTATTTTGTATGGCGGCGTCAAGAGTCAAGACGGTTTTTGAAGAATACTGGGTACAACCAGAGATGTGCTTTATTTCAAATAAATCCATTTCAAATGGAAATGCAAAATGCAAAATGGGTATTTTCCATTTTGCATTTTAAATGCTTTTCTAAAAACCATTTTGCATTTTAAATGCTTTTTTCAATGCATTTTCCATTTTAAATGCTTTTTGCCACATTCTTCGTACTATTTCCACTCATTTTTTTTTCATAAGCCCCAAATATCAGTCGGTCCTTAACATCGCTATGAGAGATAATTTACATTTTTCACGTTGCTCCCTGGTAGGAGCCATGGCAATTGAGTGATACCATTACAAAAAATACTGAACATGGGGCCATGAAGCTGTAATATTAAATGTTAGATAACAGTTTCTATGTTTTTAAGTTGGCAACAATAGTCCCGCGAAAATTTTTTGTGGTTTCATAATCTGTAGTCGTGGTGTTTTTGGATTTACCATCGTGTAATATGTTTGTTCTACATTGATGTCCATTATTAAATGACAAAATTGTTTAAAAAATCTATAATTATTTTAATTGTTTAACCTGAGAAACCATTTTGCATTTTCAATGCATTTTGAAAATAGGTATTTTGCATTTTGCATTTAAAATGCTTTTCTAAAAACCATTTTGCATTTTCAAATGGAAAAGTTTTGACCCATTTCCATTTTGCATTTCAAATGGTTTTGGGTACCCATTTTGCACATCTCTGGGTACAACGTAGGCATTATTGCTATTACTATTGTACCGAATTGAGAAAATCTACTGGTATTGTATTGTACTTTAGAAAAAATCTAAAACAATGTATCAGTATTCCAAAACCTGCATTACTATGAAAAAATGGTGTGAAGCCATCAAACTAACCAATAATAAAAAATACATCAACAGCATTTTGTTGCAGGGATCATTTTGACGCAAGTACAATAATTTAATATGCTACAAAAATATTGTATCGATTTTAAAGTTTGATGTATTGTAACTGCATATTTTCATTTTAAATTACATGACAGTTTCTAGAATGTTTACTGTGGAGTGAGTACCTATATTATTTTTTTTTTTTTTTTATTATTTATTGAGTTAGTTTATACATTTGAATATAAACTAATATAAACAAGATCATATTTCATTTTGTAATTTTACATATTTTTACAATAAATATAACATTTCTTTTTAAATACATTCATTCTTCCTTCATTCTTCAGACTTTCAGGCATTTCATCATACTTCTTAGAATTATTATAATCAACATTGGTATCATAATACATACTTATGTAAGAGGATTAGCATATAAATACGATTGTGTTATGATTTCGCTTAAATAATCAACAAATATGGGAAAATTGTGCTCGAACGTAACCGATTTCCGTAATTTTCCATCCGGATTTTAGTTATTGAGGGCCTAAATGTTGCTTCAATTCCGTCAAAAGTGAAACAAAAACAATTAAATCTTAAATACAAACAAAACCTGAGCTTCATTGGTTTAATCGCTGTACAAAGCCAGAATGAAATGTGGATATTATTTGATTTACTGCGGTTTGCTGGTTCCGTGACCCGTGAACTTATACCTATATTCAGAATCAGCGTTTGTTGATCTATAAGAATATATATTTTTACGGTATAATATTTTTCACTGGAGTTATTTTACTGTTGCGGATGCTTGCGGTGTTATTTCGAACTACGAAACCATAAATCATAAATATACCACTCTCGTACGAAACTGTACGAAACGAAAATAAAAAAGGTTTACCTACTTATTTAGTTTTCCGTCGATGATTTACAATTTTTGGTCAAGTACCTATTATTTTCAACGAGAAGTAAAGTACCTACCTCCCATACCTCCTTAGATACCTGCTGAAAAGATATGTAACTTTAATAAATTCCTGTGGGATATATATATTTAATATCTCGTTGAATGAAGTAGATAATGGAAAACCATTTTTATTATTTGGATGCTGCGGTATTATTGCGAACTGCGTAGTGAAATAGATGCGTTTTATTCGGTTTTATTTCCAACCCGTGGTGAATACCATTTTCAGTGAGAAGTCTTGAAATAGCCGCGAGAAGAAAATATTTTGGAAAGATGTCAAAAGATGGCAGTGTATGGAAAACATTCCGATATTTCCATCCGTTTTTGTTCGCAAAAGTATACTGTTACCGGAATGTTTTGGCAATTTTAAAACAATAAGTTGATGAAAATATTATTTCAAATTATTCATGTATGACATGTCATACCGCGGATGGCTCCATTTTATCATAACTACTTTCTCATGGACGACGCACAGAATATAGTTACAACAGAGCCGAAAACACTCACTGTTGTAATTACTAATGTTTTTCCTTTTTACATTGTTGACGTTGTTAGAATTTTACAGTAATTAATATTATGGTAAATGTTTTGTTGCAATTATTTCTCAATTCCATAAAATTGTTCTGTGATAATTTGTCACTTGAAAGTGGGTACCTAATAGTCCATTACATTATTGATTATATAGAAATAGTCCACTTGCAATCAAATGTTATTATTAATTTTACAAGGGTTTGTAGTTATTTGTGTATCTTGACCAGGTACCTGCTTTGTTTGCAATCTTCTTCCCTTTTTTATATTTTTTTATGTATGTAGGTATGTATTTTTTTAATTTACTTTTCTTTAAACTCTACCCCCAAATTAATAAATGTTCTCTTTTTAGTTTAATTGAATTGTAAAATTATCATGAAAAAAATAAAAAGGAACTCGTGTGAATGTTTACGGTAAATTATTTAGTTTCGTGCGTCACAGTTTGTTGCCAACCTAAGGTGAGCGCTGTATGGAGACGTGACATCACAGAACGGCGGCTCGTGTGGTATATTTGATCAGTTTTATATTTTCATCGTGGATTTATCACGTATCAGGAAAAGTGTTAATTATGGCTGCTTCTATGGGAAAAGGTGAAATGAGTGTGGCTGCTATTTTATTTGACTTGGATAATACGTTGATACCAACAAGAAAAGCTGACAGCAAAACATGTAACAAGGTAAAGTTTAATGTAAATGTCGAAAATTGACCAACATACTTTAGACATAAAACTTATCTAACAGTTGCCGAAAGTGTGATTTTATAAATTGGCGGGACATTTTTGACACATATTTTTGTTTTTAAAATCTGTTTTAACCTCATTCTGTAGTGTCACGATTCGGGCCGACACACACGGCGTGTTCCAGCGCCCGAATGAATGTTTCTCGCGTCGGAAGTAAAAATAGATCGTTTGTTAACATTGGAAACAGGAGCCCCGTTTCCCGATTTAGACATTCTGGAAGAGCTGAAGTTCCAAATATACACGTGACTCGAGTGCCGCCATAGCGAGCTGCAGCGAACAGTCTTTGTACAGTACGTCGCTAAGTCATCTGCGTCGCCAAGTGTCGTCTCCTCCGTTCTGTGTTCTCGTGCCTTTGTTTATCACGATGGGTGACATCTCGGAACCGGTCAAAAAGTGCATCGCCATTCTCAAGGCGTCCAGCAGCGACACCGAGAAGTTCGCGGCCTTGTTCATGGTCACCAAGCTGATCAAAGCCAAGGACTGCAACACCGTTGCCAAGAAGGCCCTGTTCGAAGCCATCGGATTCAAGTTCCTGAAGAAGCTCCTGCTCAGTGACGATGTGCCCGATGACTGTCCTCCCTCCGTCTACAAGTCCGTGGCTCTGTCCATCCTCACATGCTTCTGCCAGGACCCCGAGATCGCCTCTCACGCGGAGATGGTGGCTAACATCCCCGTCTTCCTGGACATCGTCTCGTCCTGCGATGATGACGACCACGATGATAACCTGATGGTGGTCAATGAAGCCTACACGTGTCTGCAGTGTATCGCGTCTCAGCCGGCAGGAAGGAAGGCCCTCGTGGAAGGAGGTGCCGTGGCTAAGATGACTGAGATCTACTCTGTACAGAGTTTCCAAACAGACGAAGCTCTGAACTTGTTAGTGACCCTGGTCAGCCAGGGTGGGGCTGAAGCCTGGGGCTCCGACCCCAAGCTTTTCCACTCGTTGGTAAACAAGATTGCCCTAGATTTCGAAACAGACCATTCTGACAGAAAATTTGAGTTGGCGGGAATCATCAATTCTCTGCTCTTTACCTGCAACCGCAACGCTGTCTCGGCAACAGCTTCTGACGAAATATGGCCCCTCAGTGTTTACAAGGCGCTGAATGATATTCTGGGAAGCAGAATCGGAAAGAACCAAAGAGACCCTGCGTTGAAGCTGGCCTCTAATGTTGTTGATTTGTTGGGAATTGAATGGACTCTGACAGATGACGAGAATCCTAAGAAATGCTTCCTTCTCCTCGTCCAGCTGTGCGCCATTGAAGTCCGGATGCAACTGGATGACAAAAGCTTCAGGCAAGCCTACGCCAATGCTGAGCTTGTGACAGCATGTTTTGTTGTATTGGAATTGGCTATCAACTACATGGCAAATGATTCCATCGACCTAGAGCAAAAAGAAAAACAATCTGTTTACACAGGACTTAAGGGTGCTTTCACAGCTGTTGTATCAGTTCTAACTAAAGTATCCAATGATAAGGGGCGTGACAAGCTGCCCGATTCGGAGAAGGTTTTTATTTGCGCCATGGTCAGGGTACTGGTGGCGTGGCTTGCCCAGGAGACCACGGCCATGCGTGCTCAGGTCTACGTCCTGCTGCCCTACATGCTGTCCCTAGCCAACGACACTTTCTACGCCAGCCGAAATAGGCGTCTCGCTGAGAAAAGACAAACTGCCGACTCCACCATGGAAGTGGAGCACTCGGTACTCGGACAAGTCGATATCCTGCGCGTAATGCTGCCCTCAATTTGCCATCTAGTTGTGGAAGACAAGGCTAGAGATATAATCATGCAATCTAAACAAGACGAAGTTCTGTTTGAATGCATGACATTCCATTGGTCCATTGTTCACTACATCAAGCCCCTAGTTCCTAAATCCGAACGCTTGAAAATCAAAACAAAGCCAGATCCTGAAATGGACCCTATCCTGGTGGAGCAGATGAAAGACTCGCGGACAGCCATGGTGAGCCTTTGCAATATATTTATGAACCTGACAGTTCTAGAAGCCAAGATTGTGGACGAGAGCGTTCTATTCAACAATCTCATGATGTTCATATTCAATAATCTGCCCGAGCTGAAGAATTCTCCAGAAAACCTAGTACTTAACGGACACTTGTCCATTTTGGGACTCCTCCTTTTGAAGCAACAGTCTAAGAAAGTAAAGAAAAACGACTTCTCTATCTGTCGGTACATCCAATCCACAATCCGCTTCTTATGGGACGCCTTCATCGTGGATGAGTCTAATGATCCCACCGCAATGGTAGTCTCCATGACTTACAAGGAGTGCTGGTCTGAGATCATGGAGCTCTGGTTCCTCGGGATGCAAACCATGAGCGCGATCCTCGCCCTGGTCCCATGGATATCGGAATTCGCCATTGAAAGTGGTTGGGCCGAAGGCATTCTAGACATGTTACGGAAAGTAAAGATTGGAACCCTCCCGCCAAATGTAAAGTCTGCCTTTGAAGACTTCCTCTGCCACCTGGTGGATGCCAACCCCGAAGTTGAGGCCGTTCTGAAGAAAGCTGATGCCCTCAAAGTGTGCCGTAATCACAGATTCATGGATCTGGGCAAAAAGCTCTTTGGAGATTAAGCTATTATAATAGACGTTATCTTTAGTTTATAAATAATACCTAATCTTAATATTCTCTTATGTTTTTTTTATACTGTTTCACTAATGATTTATTAAATTTAATTTGATTACACAAACTGTTTCATTTAATTCATGCCCACTTCTATAAATAAGCTTCCTGAGCGACTTAGCAACAAGATTCCCCATTGAGAGGCCGCAACAGGTGTTCTGTGGAATTGAGGCAAATGTTTATTTTGAAAGTTTCCTGTGGGAAGTCTCACAACTTACAACAGAGGCACAGAGCAGCCCACCAATGCGGGAATATATTTTGCATTCAGGAATGATGGAATGAATTGCACATTTACTTTCAGCTGGTTATGCCATCACAATCTCTTGTCACGCACATTAATACTCTGCCACTTGTATACTATCCCAATATCAGCAGATCTCACTATCAGCATGTCTTGTGGCTTTGTTTTCATCCTGATGGTTCTCTGCGCCGATGGTATGTAAACATTTTATACTTCATTTTGTTTGTAATCTCATTTTGAATCACCTTTACAGACTTTGGAATGACAATGACTGGAATGCTATTGAACAGCTCTTACGTTGCCAACTAATAAATAGATTGGACTAATCTCGGTAACGCAATGAGGTAAAACACTCTTGTAGCTACTAAATCATTTCTTACAACAAACATACTGCAACAGAAGTTAATATGCATTACTTGTCTTTCCTTTTGTTACTTTGTTTCCAGTGCCGTTACTTCCCGTGAACAGCCTACATCATAAAGTTTTGCAATAAAAACTTTCTTTAATCAATTTGTTATCTTTTTCAGTGATTTAAATATTGAACATTGAACACAAAATTTATAAAATCATAGTTAGTACCATCCACCAAACAATTTCATGTTTATTACCAATTTTCAAAGTTTTTTTTACATTAAATTCAGACTTGTCATGATTTTACTGCCTTGGAACATAATAATTGCTTAAATTTTGGCCAAATCATGTTCAAAACTAATTAATTAATAGAGTATTTCATGTACCGGCACTTTTAATTTCAACATGCAAGGTCTAGCAACTAACTGTAATCATTGACTTTAATAAATTAATGAATTACTTGAAATTATTTGATGGGCATCTGACTGTGTTTTACCAATGATTATTAATTATGAATTCATTGGAGAAAAAGTTCCTTGTGGTTAAAAAACCACACATTATTTCATTGAAATCAAACATTACTTTGACAACCTAAACATCTGTAAAATTATACAGAAATGATTAAGCTACATAATAAATATTATCTATGATTTTTTAACAAGTGTAACTTCAATAAAATTGTGTTTTATAGAACCTTATGACGTATAATTCTACAGACACGGGGTTTAACCAAAGTAATGTAAGCACGGTGTGAATCACTTCATTTTTCCAGAAATCAGTCTTCAAACAACTAATGCTTGTATTAATTTTATTAAATTTCTCTTAACAACAGGTTGCGGAAATATCACATTCCAGATATTTCAAACTAAACCCATGTAATACTGTTTCAATTTATTCCTCATTATAATATAGAATAATGTTGTGGATTTACGAATTTTGAAGTTTTTGGGTCACTCTGAGTTATTTTGATAGTCGACACGAAGCAGTAGCATTTAAAATTAGTGTTGAAAGGTATTTGTAGTTTTTAAAGTAGAGCATTCAACTGTCGTTGATTGATAATGATGTTAATTATGTTAAATTATGCACTAAACATGTTACAAATGTCAACATTTTAGAAAATAATGGGTACCTGATTATATTATTTCTTTATCTGATTAAACGCAAACGTAAAATTTTTCGTTATATGGGCGCTTTTAAAATTCCAACGGCAATGGTTTTTCATTTCTTTAATATGAATGAGGGAGATATATTATAATGATTGCATTTTTCCTTTTGGGGAAGCAAACATATGTACATCGATTGTCTTACTATTATTCAGTGCGTAAGAAAGAGTTGCAGCATTATTGTGATAAAAAAATGTACATTTTATGCTTTTTTGTGCCGTAACCGTGGGAATTATAATTACGCCCATTTTCAATAACAATTTAAAAAAATTTTAGTTTTTACTTCTCTGAAAAAATTGTCTAGAAACAAAACTCTTGTCTTCATTTGCTTTTGTATGTTTAACAAAATAAACATTTGTGTAAATGGTGTACATAGTCATTTTCATCATTTACATAAAATAAAAATAAACTTTCAAAATTTGCCTGATAAGATTTAACTGATAACAGAAGGATTTAAGTGTTAAAAATTCCTTAAATTATCAGTTGACAGCTCATTTATTTTTAGAATTTTCTCTAAAACAATTAATCATTCTTCTTTTTATGTCATATGAATTTTTCACAAACATTTGTTTACTTTGAAGATATTCTTTAAAAGTACTGCAGAATCTCACTAAACTGGCATATATACATATACAACCTGATGGTGCAGGATACTGGAATGTATGGTAAACAGGAAGAAATAAAACCTTCCCCCCCTAGATAGATTCCAGATTACATACCAGAGGTGTTGGGTTAGTGAGGTTCTATGTATTATTTCTAAGACTTTGTCCCAACAAATAGTGAATTATTTCCGTTATTTATCTATGACCTTAGATGACCTTATTAACCCTTGGGGGACGGTGCCCTGCATTTGCAGTGTTGAAGAATCAGTGCAAAGCACTGCAAGTGTCAACCTTGTACATTCATTTTGCCTTGTCACTTTATCAAGTATGTTATTGTCTGCAGAAGTTTATTTGCCGTCCCCTACGGGTTAATGAAGTTTACATCATAGCATACGTATTAAGAAGAATTACAATAGCTCCCACTCATTATAAAAACAAAACTGTTTACTTCCTATGACTTATATAAATATATTATGTTAATAAATGTTAAATTTACAACTTGATGGTATAATATTATATAAATAGACCTTGGCGGTATTATTCCAGTCAATGCCATTACAAAAAAAAATATTATTTTAAGTGGGTAAATCATAAACAATAGTTATTATTGATTAATATTATTTCGTCAATCTCTCGAGAAATATTAACTTTGAGTTGATAGAGCGCTTACCCGGGTTGGAAAATGTTTCCGACTCGTTTAAATTCTTTTACTCCAGAGTTAGTGAATATTATTCAATAATAATTATTGCTTTTTTTTATAACGGGTGTTAAGGAACGTACTTGACTTACTTAACTTAACCAGGGATTCCTGATATTATTTTCAGTAAAAAAAAATGTAAATGAAAATTTGGTCTCCTGTAACTCTTTTATGTTTTTTTTAAATTATTTATTTTCTTTTCATTCTTCCACATGTCGCTGCTGTTCACTCAGTCTAGTAACCCCTCATATCGACCCGAGCTGTCCAATGCCTACTGATTTATTCTCAAGTTTTTGGTTGAAAAAAAAATCACCTGAGACCAAAATTTCATTTACATTCTTTGATCAGAAATCACTGATTAAAGTTTGTCAAGTACGGCCTTTAAAATCCAGTTTAAGGCATACCCTACTCAGTGGTAGCTCGTGACTTTTGGGTGTACTATAGTGCTAATATGACATTATTGATGTTGTTGTATCTGAAAATGTGTTTTTTTTTCTTCTAAAATTCCGTTTTTTTGTATGAAGATTTTCAGGAAATCCGTGCGGCGTTCGGCTAAACTGAAATTTCCTGAAAATCTTCATACAAAAATCGTTTTGGACTAAACAACATCTATAGTTTCAAATTTTTCAAACTTAGCACTCTATCACACCAAAAAGTCACGAACCGCCACTGTACCTAATGCTGATATTTTCTCTTTCTCATAAACATCTCTTGTGACAGAAAGAGAGTTTACAATGGACCTATCAGTTATATAGGCTTATCATCCTTAATTCTATGCATTAAATATCTTCATTTAAACATATATCCTTTAATCATACTCTGGATCAAGTACTTGACTACCTTAGATGAAAGAATTATTTTATTAAAAAAATATATTACGTCATCATAATTACGTAATTCAACAAATCGAATTAAATTAAATTTATTTCGTAATTTATTTAGATATCTAATAATGTTATAATAATCATTTGTTTATTTTGATAGTTCGTTATCTGCCTCTGAAGTGTATGAATGTAGTGCTGCTGAGATGTGTGAATTATGTGAAGGTCACAATATGATGCTTTAAACTTGTTAATTGCTCTGGTCAGTTACAATATTATTAATTAATATACTGTAACTAATTCTGTTCATGTATTATTATCTTTCAGTTTTGTAATACGCATTATTTTTTGGACTCCCTAAAATGTAAATCGAATAATTATTTTTATAGATGCTGTTTAAATTAACTTACGGTTGACGCTTGATTTACGCTTTAGATGTTTTTCAGATTTTGTACGCAGTAATTTTTACTATTTTGAATTTCTTTCTTCATCTAGCTGGCGTGTTAAACATTTTAATTTGTACGCAGATCTCAACAATTGGCCTAAAACCCGGGAAATTGTGAAATAACCTATGTACGTTTCATAATGAATAAGATTTGTTTTGAATAAATGGAGTAGATGTATAGAGAGCGTCTTCTGTAATTATATGAGAAGTTTAAATCTGTTTCCCCGTTTCAAATATGTCTTTGTTTCTTCAGAATGTCAGTAGAAGTTTAAATGTTTCCCAATTTCAAATATGTCTTTGTTTCTTCAGAATGTCATATCATTGTTTTGTATGTGTAAATAATGTTAAAAAAAAAAACTCTGGAACTGTTGTGAAGAAGTGAAGAAGGAAGCCAGCTTCACCGATGTGATAAACCCATACTTATTCACCTGTGTTTGTTTATAAAACTTGGATAGCTGAATGGAATTTTGACTGAAGAGTACGGAGTGCCCAACGAGGAGGCGGACCGAGCCACCGCCACGTTTCTGAGGACCTTCCGAAGATGCCCCGACAATCTGGAGCACGACCTGGACTCCTGGAGGATACATCTGTGGAGCCAAGCGCTGGAGGAGGAATACTCTCATTTAGCTAGTAAGTATCACCATTTCATGTTATATTAATCCATTCCATTGATACAGGTGTCCTGGTATCTTCACTATCGCTATAACCACAGACATATGAATATATAGACTAGAAATTAAAGATGAGGGGTAAAATCAACTGTTGAAGAACGAAGGGGGTAAAGCTGACTGTGATTCGTCAATAAATCAATCTGACAGTATATAGGCATCTCGCATTATAATATCACCATTTAGTTCTTAAAAGTAAAATCTGCTTTTGAATGAATAGACATTTTTACATGGGAGCGCAAATTACTCGCCACGTTATGAACAAATTTGCGAAGTCCAAATTGGCAAAATAAATTTCTTCTATTTTCAGAGTCGAATATTTCGTTTACGTATTTAGTTAAGACACTTTAATAAATGTTCATAATTTACTTCCCAGCAACCAACCAGCTTTGTGTTTCGCGTCCAGACGTATCTCGATGTGATAGTATATGTTTCTACAACTGATCCATATTATACGATGTGAATATGCTTAAAATAAAGTAAAATAATGCATAAATATGGAATGTAATACGACAATTGGGTTTATTCTCTTTTTCACATCTATTTTTACAAGTTTTCATACCACAAGCCACCATTTTGCCGTGTTATTTCGTAAAATGAACCGATGATGCCTCGACCATAGCTCGCACAAGAATGATGACGTCACGTTTTCTAAATTCATGGGAGGCCATACGCGAGCACAGCCGGCTCCAATGGAACCGGTATGGGGAGTGGGGAATAATACGCTTTTTATCACTTAGGGCAGGTCTACTAATATTCATATGTCTATGGCTATAACCAAGTTGCATTGCATTTTATATCAATTATTCAACTAGGTACTCTCTCAGCAATCTGCCGCTCAAAAAACCGGGCAAGTGTCAAATTAGCGAAAGCGTCAGATTAAAGTACATACCTTAAAAATGCGCTAAAAATTAAAACAGGTATTTCTTAAAAACATACAAACATTGCTATCGATCTTTTGTAAAATTTCAATTTTAAAGTTAATGGTGTCATGTTTACGCATGCGAGAAGACCCCATTTTGTAAACTTATTCAAACAAAAAACCTGTCAGAAACTAATAAAAATAAAGCCAGATCATAGTAGTTGTCGGTTATTCAAGCGGTAGATTACTGGTTGAGTTATGTACTGAAAATAAGTCCGGTTAAAAGGATTATTTGGGTCACCCTGTGTTTTTTTATGTCTTGTCCAATGTAAACATATTTGTGTATTTGTCCCACTTGGTTTTACCAAAATTCACATTAAGTCAGTCGTAACATAAATAACACTACTTTCATTAGTACCTTTGATTAAATTACACTAAATTAAAAACCAGTTTTTAAATAGTGTTTACAAAATAATCTGAAAATAATAATTATCTATCACCTGATATTATCATTCAACTTGTATGTGCGTATTATGCTTTAGAATACATGAGTCGTGTAATTTCTATACCCGCTATATCAACTTTCATTGATTTGGAGAAAACCGCAAAAAACTGTCACATCTCTAGCGTACATAAGTAAATGCATTAAAAATTTTTATATAATGAATTGGAGTAATAAAATTTCGAAAAGCATTTATTTTTCTATATATGTCTAACAATAATTAAGTAATTTCGATAAATAAAATGGATATAGCGGATTTTGATACTCACTTCGTGATTTTGAAAGTCAACTGAGGCGACATGGCGGGTTTAGAAACTCACGCGTACATCATTTTGACATACGAGCGTGGCGTCAGAGCGGCGGCCATATTGTATTTTGGCAAAATAACTGCTTGTGATTCGTTGAATCCGATATAGCGGGTTTTGATAGTGACTTTCTGTATGATATAGCGGATTTGGTTTCTCACTCGCAGTTTTAACATGGTTTTTGGTCGTGATAAGGAGGGTTTTGAAACTCAATTTTAGGCTCCTCTTGTTGCTCGCAAAAATGTGAACAAGATGTCATACTCAGATCATTTTGTCAAAAAATCGGATATAGCGGGTATAGAAATTATAGGATTCACATAATGTATTCATTATTTAAAGTACATAATTATAATAATTTGATAAATATTCTTCCATTATATGTTACCTAATTTAAAAAATCGATACAAGAACTTGTCATTCATATAGATAGCAGTAAAGTTGGAAAAATTCCTTAAGGTTTCATGAAAATCAATTATTACTAATTAAATCATTCAAAGCTGATGAGATGGAAGCCTTATGACAAATCGTCGCTGTGAAATCAAACCGGCATATCTGCAAAATGCTTGTTTTTCACCAGAGCGCTTTAAAGATTTCGCATATGATATTTTCCTTTTTACGTCCGTTTGGTTCACCTCAATGCCACCTTATGAATGAATAAAATTTAGACGAATACTGCTTATTGAAGTAGTAGTTGCAAATAAATCGAAAATTGCTTAAATTAAGAGTAAAATGCAGATATGCCAGTATGGCTTTAAAATCAGTGTAATATTTGCATTTGTGTCACAGTGGCTTCTTCTTTTGGAACCTATTTAAGGTATAAAAAAAGACAATGTTGTCAATGAAAAAATAATTTATTGCTTCACAATTTTTTTTATAAACAATTAACATAATACTGCTCTTTCCTTTGCTGGTAACTTCAAAGTTTCCCAATCCTTTATGGAAATCTGAATTGACGGTATTATCCCGGCGGTAACTAACTTTAGGATACCATTTTTCTTCTTCTCATCAATAGTCTCTTGGAATAAGCGTGCATCAGAACAGGATTCACGCTCCCATTGCCCCGTTTATTCCTTTTCTTCGCCTCCTCCCAGGCATGTGATCCGTAGGAGGTTTTGAAGTAAAAGTTGCCGTCGTAAATGAGACAAACATCACACTGATCTTTCTTCAGTGTGAAAGTTTGTATGACTTGAAAAAACCTCTGTACTGGTAGTAGCTGATTCCTGCAAGGTTTGACTCCTTTCTTTCTGTTATATTAGATAATCTCTGTGATCGGCGATAGATTTTCCACCATCGATATACTCCCGAGAACTTTGAGATCTGTAGTAATGACTAGGAACACTTGCGTTTACAGTTGTGGCAAGGAGGCTTCATGCTTCGTTGGTTCACTCTTCCACGGGTTTTAGACTCGTATTCCTCACCGCAGTTTCGCATCTTTCAGTTTGCTAAAGTTTTTTTTTTAAATTTGCCTATTATAATTTATTTTTTTAACCGGGAGAAATTTTACCCGGGTCAGACATTTTGGCATATATGCCGGTTTGTTTTAGTTGAGGCTGCTATAAACGCTTTTGTTAAGTGCAAACCGGATTATCTGCCAATAAGTCATACAATAAGTCATATTTGGTAGTAATAAAAATGTACTATTGTGAGATAATCCAGTTTTACTTACATGATGGACGCATTTCCCCCTTGAAAGTTTTGAAGCAACTGGCGTATTGCGGAATAGGTCTGTCTTCTGCTAAAAAAAATGGCGATTCACGCGTAAATGCATACCGGCCCAACGCCATCTGACAGATTTTTATTCAACTATACGACATGCCGGTTCGACATAAAAATAGAAGGGAAAAAAAGAAATTTTTTGACACCAATAACTCAAAATCTCCATTTTTGCATATATGCCGGTTTGATTTCACAGCGACGAAATAATGATGGATTCATATTTTCCTTTCTGTACAAACTAAGTTTTATCTACCTACAAGGCAATATGTACTTATTTACTTTTTAAAACTTTTTTGTGCAAGTGGCCGAAACAGGAATAATCTTAGTATCTTGTTAATCCACAATTTATGCGATATTTTCACATACAATGGATACTGTTAAAAGTGTATGAAAGATTTAAAGTAATTTTTCTTATTTTGATCATCGTTTTATAAATGTGTAATTTCATTAGTTATTATTGATTTTAACTAATTAACCACGCCGTTTCACCGTAGGGGTATGCAGAGAGGACAGACCGCCAAACAACTCGGTCTTGGCATACACTTATTGCCTCATTCACATTCATACATCGTCTCATACATACTCTTCCATTATTCTGACTCTTGACATGGTCAGACTCAAGTATCTGATTCACTTGATCGTGCCATGTCTTCCTCGGGCGTCCCCGACTTCTACTACCATTTGCATTTGCATCATATATTCTCCTTACACTCCTTTCTTCACTCATTTGTTCTACATTCCCAAACCATCTAAGCGTCCCTTTCTTAATCTTACTCATTACGCTTACATCAGCCTTGTTTCTCACACGATCATACATGGTTTTTACCACACATACGCCTCAGGGATCTCATTTCTACAGCATTCAGTCTACTTTCATATCCTATTGATTTTAAAGAGATCTAAAACTACATATTCCTAAACGGTTCGAACTGGCTACAACATCAATATGATGTAGAAGACGCTATTTGCTAGTAAGACGGTAAATTCGTAAACCAAAGCAAAGATTTATTTTGGTGTCAAATCAAAAATGACACATATCAAATCATTACAGACGTTATGAATACATATGTGCACTATTAACAAACTCATAGTCTGTAGTCAAAACCATGTGGTCATCACAACTTATGAGGCATTTGACCCCAAAATAATGCCTCCAACCACTTTCACACAATATTCAATTGGTGTGCATTATACCTATATTATGTTAATATGTTTAGTATTTAAATTTGGGAGGCGGGTTTGTGTACCGCCGCCCCGAGAACCATTTATCGAATAACCAACCGGGTTCAGGATGCGCCTGCCCACCAGCTGTGTGGCGTACCAGATCGGGAGAGGCTGGTTTGAGGAGACCCTTTGACCTCTCCAACTGGTCTCTCTTGACCCATTTCGTCCGTCACTCCTGGACACACTGATCCTTAGATTCCTACCCAACCCTTACACGTTTTTCCTTCCCAGAACCTCCTCTCCTTCCTTACCTTAAAAAGACCTTCCACACAGCATCCCAAAAGATGACACAGGCCCTGAGGGAAATTATTTTCCTCATGACCTCCTGTGTGGGGTTAATGTAAAAATATGTATATGTATATTTTTTTTTTTTTTCCTCCGCAGCTCATCTCACTAGTGAATTCCTGTGTCGAGATGAGCATGATATTTATATATAGGGTTTTCCAATAAGAGGTGTTATTTTATTTTAGAGGTGTTGTTGATGATCGGCCGCCTTGAGTTCTTGTGTTAACTGAACTTTATTATACAAATCTTTATGCAAAATACGGTGTAATGACGTTTGTGGAATGCCTAATTCCAAAGAACGACGAGGAATGGACAAACCTGGCTTTTCTTCAACACTTTCGTCTACGGCAGCAATATTCTCGGCTGTTCTTAAGTGTCGTGCACGGGTCCAAGGTCCCAACAGCTCGAATTTTTCCACCAATATCTGTATTGCGGTCCGACAAGGTGCTTCACGACGACCCAAAAATGTTCGAGTTTTACGAACCGCCTTTGCCAAATTTTCACCATGTGAATTTTAATAATTTCATTGCGTTGTTGAAGCGTGTATCGTTCCATTTTTATTAATGGCGTAGTTTCTACTTGTCAAATGTCAAAAAATGACAGCTTCAAAAGTAACATCTACCGAAATAACACCTCTTATTGGAAAACCCTGTATGTATATATGTATATTGTTATGTGTGCAATGTTTATATATAATGTTAACCCTTGAGACGTTGTTGATTTGCACGGATCGAACCTTCTACAAGCTTCCATTTTTTCAAAGACAATAAATAATAAGCGATATTTCGTTCTCTTTCTGACATAAAAGAAATAATTAATTTTTAGATGAGAGGAAGAGAGATATATGCATTTCAATAATGTGCGGTCGTTCTGGGACAAATATGGTCTTAGGAGAGTATAATGCGCGCACGGCATTTGGGACTGTTTGGGTCTTAGAAGGTCCCAAGGGTTAATGTGCTGACTTAATGAATACATAAATAAATTATGTCAATTCAATGTCAATAGTAATATGTTTTAAATGATTCCTTCCTTATAAAAAATAGCTGTGTCAACCGTTGAAGGTCTCGGACACGAGTGCACACGAATGAAAAAAGTTTATATTTAGTTTGACATTCTATTTACAGATGACATCTACTTGCAATGGCTAGAACTCCGATACCATTATCTGGCCGTTAGCCCTGAAATTCTGCAGCTTCTATCCTCGCTCAGGTAACCCCCGCAACTTACTGTTCATTAATTAATTACTTATTTGCTTAATAGAACTGTTGTTACACTTATTGACTTGCCATTCGCGAATTAGGTACATCTCTTAACAGTATAAAATAAAGTCGCTGTTAGAGTCTGTCTGTTTGTGCGCTTAGTTCTTCTAAATTACGCAACAGATTTTGATAGGGTTTTTACTAGTATCTAGAGAATTTCTTCCGGAATGTTTATATATATATTTATATATAAAATACATGCATATTATATTTATAGAAAGCAGAGAAAAGATGATGTGTTGTAATCAAGTTCAACACCACTAACGCCAAAGCCAACTCCTAATTGGATAGTACTGACATTTATTTCATATGTCAACTGCTGTAATGTCATCAAATTTCAGAGAAATGCATATATATTTGCGTCATTGCCATCAAAAGTTGGTAGAATGCATTGTCATTGACAACGAGGAAGTGGGTTAATTTCCGCTTAGAAGATTTTCATTTATTTATTACCGAAAACAAAATTGAAATAACGCACGTAGGGATAAGTAAAGAGAAAAAATAATATAATACCTTTGAATTTTTCATTTTGCTCTTGTAAATTTCCGACTCAAATAAATATGTCTTCATGTTGAAACAATTTGAATTTTTCATTTTGCTCTTGTAAATTTCCGACTCAAATAAATATGTCTTCATGTTGAAACAATTTAAATTTTCATTTTGGTCTTGTAAATTTCCGACTCAAATAAATATTTCTTCATGTTGAAACAATTTGAATTTTTCATTTTGCTCTTGTAAATTTCCGACTCAAATAAATATGTCTTCATGTTGAAACAATTTAAATTTTCATTTTGGTCTTGTAAATTTCCGACTCAAATAAATATTTCTTCATGTTGAAACAATTTGAATTTTTCATTTTGCTCTTGTAAATTTCCGACTCAAATAAATATGTCTTCATGTTGAAACAATTTAAATTTTCATTTTGCTCTTGTAAATTTCCGACTAAAATAAATATTTCTTCATGTTGAAACAATTTAAATTTTCATTTTGATCTTGTAAATTTCCGACTCAAATAAATATGTCTTCATGTTGAAACAATTTAAATTTTCATTTTGCTCTTGTAAATTTCCGACTCAAATAAATATGTCTTCATGTTGAAACAATTTGAATTTGATTATTTTTCTTTTGGAGCATTTCACCAAATTAGTTAGAATTCTTTCACATACTCCTATATGTATTATGTACACTGCATCCACTTTTGCTGGTCAACATTAAGATGACATTGATAACAGTTTTCTTAGCTACAAACTTAACACATCCCCAGCAGTTCTTCCATCATTGTTTACATCCCACACTTGTTCTTGACACTGCAATAAATCTTTATTGTCACAATATATAGAGTTGATCACTTTAGGAAGTGCCATTGGAATCATTTCAATTTAAATAGCAGACTATCAGAAGAGTGATGAGTGATCAGATATAAATGTGGACATTTGCCAGAGAATGGCTGTTTGTCCACTTGGGGTTATGAATGTACTTGTTGTCACTAAGATGATATTGACATTTTACTTTGCCCTTGTTGTATTTAAAAACTTTTTATAAATATAATTCTAGGATTTGTTAACCCAAAATAATAATAATATTGTTTGGCTGATATATATAGCGCCGTTTTCGTGAAAAATCTGTAATTCGGACGCTGTACAAATATACATATCGCATAATACAAATATAACACAATAACTAGTGACTTATATCTAGTGACTGACGACTAAGGCCTATAGCTACTGACTTAAATATATTAAAAAAATATTTGCCTGAAACTTGAAAAATTACGACATCTGTCAAAAGTTCAACCAAAATAAATACACATTTCATATATAGAATTATTAATTCATTAAATAATTTTGGTACCTCCTTTATCGCTTGTCTGATTTTTTTACATAATCAGTTCCAATTTTGAAATAAATGCAAAGCAATCCAATTTCTAAAGTTCATTGAACCAGAGTTACATATAGAAGCATAACAGTAATTATTATTTTTAATAATATTTTATTTGTACATTTTTATTTTAACTAAAACCTTAAATTTACTCTTTTTGTACGTATGTCTCACTAAAAACTCATAAGTGGTGAGCTCTGACATCATTCATGATTGTAATCTATGAAGCTTTGAAATATTCATTCAACTGTCAAAAATTAATACATGAGACCATATTGTTTGAAAATAAAATTTTGCTGTTGATTATCTGAAAAATAGTTTTGAAATCTCAGACAGAGTTGGGTATAAACTATTGGTATTAGTGAATTATTGAGCTAACCCTAAACACAATGGTTAAAAGAAAATAATATTTTTTTCTTTATTATTCTTTTTTCATTATTTACTGTAAATTTTGATTATCCAGAGACCACTACCTGCTCGCGCTGATAACCAACGGAACGTCCCGCGCCCAGTGGGAGAAAATCGACCGCCTGGATCTGCGCTGCTATTTCGACTCTATCCTGGTGTCGGGCGACCTACCCTGGGAGAAACCCGACCAGAAGATCTTCCACGAGTGCTGCCAGTTCCTTGGCGTGAAGCCGCAACACTGCATCATGGTCGGAGACAAACTGGAGACGGATATACAGGTAACACTTACGTAAAACATTATGGTGCTATGTCCCAGGGCAGGTTTTTGCTTCCTCCACGAATGCTCTCCACTGGCTCCTGTCGTCAGGCCTTGCCATCTGCTCCAACTTTTCCACGCAGTCAGTCCGCCTCTTCCTCGGTCTGCCTCTGGATTACTTCACGTGCATGATTTTCTGTGTCTTGTCACCTGGCATTCTTTCTACATGTGTCCGGCCCATTCGCGGTCTTTGGGACATACATAATGAAAAATCCTCAACCTCTTAAACGCCAGCGTATCCTTAAGATTAACTAATTAACACGCCGTTTCACCGCAGAGGCAGGCGGAGAGGATGGACCGCCAAAGAACTTGGTCTTGGTACACACTCCTTACCTCATTTACATTCATACATCATCTTATACATATTCTTATATTATTCTGACTCTTAACATGGCCCGAATCAAGTATCTGATTCACTTGATCGAGCCACGTCTTCCTCGGACGTCCCCAGCTTCTGCCATTCACATATGCGTCATATATTCTCCTTACACTCTTTCTTCGTTCATTCGCTCTACATGCCTGAACCATCTGAGAATTACATCGGCCTTGCATTCTTTGCGGATCTCCACATTTCTGACATGACCATACATGATTTTACCACACATATGCCTCAGGGATCTCATTTCTACAGCATTCAGTCTTATCCATAAGGATACATTTAAAAAATCATTAACTAGCTATTCCAGGGAAACTACCAATGGTAGATTTTATTCTATTTTTATAAAATTACATAAATACATTATCTTGTATTGTTTTTTTTTATTTTACTACATACATATCCTTCATCCTCACAACATACCCCAACTGGGGATGCCATAGTTTCACCGGCTCCAAACAGTTGGGACTCTTCTGCAATATTCACATCAAATCGACTTGAATAAAACAATTTCATGATAAAGTGTTATCTTTGGATAATCAGTATTACATGTACAGTTTCTATTTCTTGCTTTATCAACATTCCTGGCATTTTCTATTTCGTGCTTTATCAACATTCCTGGCATTTTTGTAAGGTCTGTTAAACTTGACAATCAATTGAATAACGACCAAACTGTGCTTTTGTGATAATGAAAACTCTCACTTCACATAAAATATTTTATGTTATGCCTTTTTTTCTTACTTCACAATCAACTAGAAAAATGAAAATTGGTATTTCTATTAAAATTAAATAGCATTTTTCCAAAAACTAAAGAAATTTTGACATATCTTTAATCCAATTTATATATCAGTTGAAGGAGGTATTTTCCAGAGACGTTTTTAAACAAATCTACGTATCTCAATTTTCTTTCCCTTCGCGAGCCTTGTAGTGTCTGGCCTTGGCCATAGATCTAGTCTCCTTCAGGTCTAACTTCCAATATATCTTCCTTTGATATGCTTGGTGTAACTCTAATTGACCAGCTCATGGATCCCATTGAACCAGAGTCAAGTTAGCCTCTCGGAAGCTAGTACAGAGCACGCAGATACTTTAATAGTATACAACTGATGACCCTGTACAAATCACAAGTACGCCCCACTGTTGAATTTGGCCGCCACCTCTGGTCTAAGCCCCAAAAACCCAAGTGCAAAAATGGGCGATCTGTTGTAATCAGATTGTAATCTTTATATTAGAGGCGTCTCTGCCTGACGCTGTCCTTGTTCTATCGATACTTCAGTGGAAGATGTTCCGAGGAACCAGGGTCATTGATCCCTTCAGCACCGGTACATAGTCGGAAAAAACGCTAAAAGCACAACCAACATTTGTGCATGGTTAACATTTCACATGAGAACGGATTGTTTCTACGACTCGTTCTTGAGTTAAACAGCTCGGCTCTGAAATGTTTGTCTCTGTGTTTTCTCCCTCTTACAACAAGTTCATACCTTCCTCTCCTCAAAAAGACCCTCCACACAGTATAGTCCAAGGTAACACAGGCCCTGAAGAAAATTATTTATCTCAGGTCCTCCTGAGTGGAGTTTATATTTTTAAAATAGGCCTCAAAAGTCTTCGGTTTTGTCGACTCTTGCCTGCCTCTCTTTCCCACCCAAGGACGCCATTCGATGGTGTTTGAATTAACCTTCCTTTGGACTACCGAGATTGTGACAATATATAACAAAAAAATATATTATTTTCACAGGGTGGTATAGAAGCAGAGTTGGGCGCAACAGTCTGGATTCCATTGAAGTCGGAATTCACTGAAACTCCGGCTGTGGTTCCTGACTACGTCATCGACAGTGTAATACATCTTCCGGACATTCTTTCCGGGAACACCCGCAGGTCGTACGACTCCAAAAAGTTGAAAAGTTCGGGACCTAAACATGCCGGAATGAAAATCAAAAACCCCACGACCTCCAATGACCTGAATGACAACAAGTCCAGCTGATGTCAGCTCAAATGCTTCCTCGTTCTTGTAAATCTCTTTTACAAGGGCGCAGTAACCTAAAAAGATATATTTTTCTATGTGTTTTATTAGGTGTTGTGCTACATTTCTGTAGTCGAGTGAGCTTACAAGCTTTTGTGGTTGAGAAAATATTACTGTGTTGAATATATGGGTAATATGTATTACTGTATTGAATATATTGATAATATGTATTACTATACTGCCCCGCTGACCAAAAACGTAGTGTCTTCTTTGAAACTCTCAAGGAAGACACTGCGTTTTTATTTTCCACGGCAGTATACTGATAATATAATTATACATATTGAATGAATTTGTAATATCATTTCATTGGATATGTTGGTAATATGTATTACTGTGTTGAATATGTTGTTAATATGTATTACTATATTGGTAATATGATTATATTGAATGTGTTGGTATTATTATTTTATTCGATATATTGGTAATATGTATTACTGTGTTTAATATACATATAATTATATTTAAAGCGGTTGCGGGATGGTGTTGAATACTTCTTCAGGTGGACATGCGAAATTTCGCTAAGCTATTTTTTATTGCTAAGACAAATGATTATTTTTTAAAACACATATTACGCTATTTGTTAGATGTTTAAGCTAATCTCAATACTGTAAGGTATAAAATAGATACAAATAATTTATTTACAATAATAATTCGTAGATTCTCTACATATTGAGATGATCAACTTTGCCTGACTCTTTAATATGTATATTTTATTTTTCAGATTGCCTTATTGTTACAATTCTATAAGTAAAGCGTAATCAGTATTATGTCTTTGTTTATTTTTATTTTTTTTACAATTATTTTAAGAAATGATTCAATTGTGTCCGGATTTTGTCAAATTAACTGGAGATGTGGTGAAGTTAACCATTGAGTATATTTTTGTACAAACTTATATGCATTAACAATTAAAGTATCCTTACCAGATTGTGTATATTGTAATGTAATATATAAATATTTCGACTGACTAGAAACACTAAGCCTGTAAATGAAGACTTGATGTCTGATTATTAAACGTGTTGGGATATTAAATATTTTTGTGAAAAAGTGTATGTATTACTGACCGGTTGTAGAATGTTACATATTTATTAAGTTTTTGCAACTCATTCGATAAAAATTTATATTATCCTGGTTGCACCATTTTGTTAATGCATACATTATATGTAGGTACATATTTGTTAGTGAATACATCAAATTTAGGTACATATTTGTTAATGCACGCATTATATGTAGGTACATATTTGAGATATTCAAAACAAATGAGTTGAAACAAAAACGCATATAGACCTGAAATATATATGTACAGGAAGGCATAGACCTATTTCACATTTCATCTCATGATGATTTGGAAAAGGGATCCACAATTATAAAATATTCCGTCATTTGAACCCCTAGACTGCTGCAAACAATTATTCAAGAAAGTTTTGCTTACCTTACAGTACATTTTAATGTAGTGTCTAGTACCTGGATGTTTGCCTACTTTACAGTATACTGCAATGTGTAGCGTGTAATTAAGTCTGTTACGGTGCACAGCATTGTTTAGTACCATGAACTTATGCCTACTTTCCGGTGCTCTGCAATGTTACTACGAAATTATGTCTGCCTTATGGTGCACGACTGCAATATGTAGTGTGCTGCAATGTGTGGTACTAGCTGCCGTACAATGGTTAATGTGTAGCGCAAATTTTGTTATTCACCGAGAATTACAAAGTTCATGTTGCAGTAACATTATTTTTCTTCAATATTTTTTTATGGACACAGGGGTCACCATACAGACAAGGGAACTATATTGCCACTCGGCTGGGCAACATCGTGAGGCGGATCAAGGAGAGAACTGTAGGAAGGGATTTGTTAATATGTGGCTTAAAGAGGATCGATTTAAGTGTAGAAGGAAAGGCTGATAGCAATATGAGTCGACTTATGTTAAACGATTCGGCGAAATGATCCGTTCTCATGAAGCAAACATCAACTGTTAACGAGTGTTCCGTTCGCGACTTTCAGGCATGTACCCTGGCACGCAAAGGATCAATGCTGCTAGCTCCTTCGAGCAGGCTTCATTGAAAAATTTACTTGTAGCCATACATTTTAGAAATATTTTCCGTTTTCTGGGGGTTAAATACTCTGAACATCTCAAGCAACAGTGACAGAAGATACACACGTGTCCATTTTAACGATGGCTCACTGCCATGAATAGTCTAGTTCGACTTAATAAGTCTCTTTTTTTTAATATCAGCAAATCTTTTGAATCTAACGTACATAAATAGATATTGTGTGTTATTTGCTTCGTAGCCTTAGAAAACATTTGGCAGCTGTCATCTAATTGTATTTTTAATTATGTATTATGTGTCTAAAGTAAAACTTTTTATTACTTTAATAACGTGAATGCTTTCTTCGGACAATAGAATAATATATTGTCTTAAAATATTTTAACTTCTCTCAAATGACTTTCTCAAATATTGCTGTGAATAGAACACTTCTTATATTATTTTTAACTTTTTGACTTAAAAAACACAAAAATTTTTAAACAATAACTAATGTCCTGATAATCAATTATTTCACTTATCTGTGTACCAAAAGAAATGGGGATGAGTCACCAAATCGAGTTTTGACTAGAAAAAATTATACGAGTTAAAATATTAAATTAAAATTTCAGTTTTGGAAAAATAATGTTGAGTGTAGTTAGTCATAGACATCCAAATTGATAGAATTGCCCTGACATCGAATCTGGGTATCGTTTCGGCGAGCTGGAGACAAACCATGTGACCATATTTTTGGCGCCAGGGGGGTTCGAGAATACTCTGAATAAACTACGACATCAGTCACAAGTTGACCGCCGAAGAGTGCACATTGAAATAACCAACCGTTGCGCAGAAAAGTTAAGTTTGCTAAAGTATGGCAACGGTTGTGGCACTTTACTGCCCGGGGTTTGAATGTTAATTTTTAACCGAACCGCCAAGCATAGCGACTCTAAAAATGTGTGAGGTGGGTAAATTATAACACAGTTGTAAAAGTGTCTGAACTAAATAGTGTAGCGAAATATTCAATTTTTGAAACAAGCCCGAACTTTTGTTTATCCATTTTGTGATTTGTAGTTAAGTTTTTTACGTAGCCAGCAATTTGCTCACCATTGGTTCTGTGAATGCCCTAAAAAGGACTATTATTTTGTAAGCAGATTTTATTTTCGCGGTGATATTACAATGTGAGTTGCCTGTATACTGTCGGATTCATTTATTGACAAATTACAGAAGATGGTCACGCTGCCTCCCCGCTGGGTTAGTCTATTAATTTGGATGTCTATGAGTGAACTCATTTAATTAGAGCTCGTTTGGCTCATCTCCTTTCAGGTACAAATATTACTTACCTTATCTCCCTAATGTTATGGTGTACAAATATATTTTAAAATGAATATGCACCTTTATTTTTACGAAAACACTAAAAAGTTCATCAGTTCGCGTTGAAAACAACAGGATTATTGTTTTTTCTAAATGTGAATTTATTACAAATACCCTGTGTCATCATTTGAGTAAATTTATTTATTAATTTATATACCTATGTAGTGAGAAACCCATGCATAAGCAATCGGTTGTTTTTGATTTTGACTGATTTTCTTCCAATAAATACTCAAAAAAAGAAATTCTTTAATATTAATTTTGTTTATATTTCGATCAAATATTTTCCAAAATAAAAACATTGAATATGAAATTTCAATTGCTAATTCTTGCCGATTTTACATTGTAGAAAAATATTTCAATTCAATATTACAATTATTATGTCTAGATTTCAAAGATAATTAATTATATGCAGATTTATTGTATTTTTGTAGATGAATTTAGAACATTGTTGAATTATTAGAAAATAGTTTGTTGTCATTGTTGGTTTTGTTGATATTGTACACACAAAAAATACAGCACCATGGGATTTCATTCCAAGGAACATTTGTATTAAATATTATGTCAGATTCTGTAAATTTTCAATTGATTTGTATTTACACATGCAACAATAAGATCTTAAGAATTTAAATAATGATCTGATCTGGCCACCTCCATAGAATATTACCCATATTACACAAGAACTCTCAGGTTGGGTGTTTTTATTGTTAATTTCGATGCATCCTACAAAAATGACAACGCAATTATCATAAGGCTGGGAAAATACTGACCGCTAGAAGCAGTCGATTTCATCAGCTTCAAGCAACTACTGCTAAATCGACGGCAGTCAACATAATTCAAAAGAATTTTTATCTACAAGAACTGTAGATCGCTATGCAGTCACTGCTTGTAGCTGTCGATATTGACTGCTTTTAGCAGTTCGTGTATTCTCAGCCTAAGGGACATTGAAGGTTGCTTTCACCAACCAAACTGAGTTACCTCTATAAAGCCATTGCGCACGATTTTTGCTAAGCGATAAACTTAAAGCTAAGACATCTCTATTTGTTTGGATTAGCCTCTGCTACATGCTGAACGATTTCTTTTAGTTGTGTGAACATAGTTAATTACCACCCCATTCCTGCACTAAAAGTAGCGGCTTTTATCTACCGGCTATCGGAATCGTTTTCTGACCTAGCTCGCGAATATCGCTAACTGACCATAAATGACGAATTTTTTCAATATCCGTGCTAGACCTCCTGACATGCACATATACATACTAATAAAAACTGTGAAATATAATTCTTCAACGAGTTTTCTGTTACGAATGATTTTTTAATTAACATAGCATTCCCTCAGTTTTGGTTGGTGAAAGCGTACATTAGGACTAAATTTAAAATTGAAAAAAAAATACCCTCTTTAAACAATAGAGATACCAAAGTAATTAACAATTTTTTCGCAAAGCCTCAGGGTAAATAAAAATCTCGTTGGCAATTATTTATGTTACGTTTTCAGTTTTTGCTACATATTTATTAAATTAGTGTTATTTTCTAACTTAGTGTTTTGTGGATTTATTGTTGTGTCTTAATACTCTATTTACATCAATATTTTAGTTAACATTCCATTGTTTACTAAGGATGGGTTGTTTCATAGTATTTGAACAATTCATCAAATTTCAACTTTCATGTCCTATTCAAGCTCTGTTATTATAGGCCAGTTACTTGACAGAACTGAAATAATAACAGAACTTGAAAATTAACATAGAATTTTGAAGAATTGTTCAAATTCTCTGAAACAACCCGTCCTAAATGTTTTTGTCAGAGGTAGGTTGATATAATTATATGTCATTGAAGACAATATTAGCGTTTCTCAAACGAAAATTTGAAACAGAAAAATCATATAAAAATTCTATTCATCTAGGAATTGAACCCAAGACTTCAGCCTTGTCGGGGCTTTGCTTTACCACTGAGCTAATCCGACACTATTTTTCTGTTTCATATTTTCGTTTGAGAGTCACTACTTGTCTTCAATGATCAAATATTACAATTTGAGGTTTTACTCATTAAGTTATTCCAAAAAAATCTATATCTATTTGGTATCATCCAATTTTTGTATAAACAGGCATCAAATGTAAAGCACATTCATAACAAGCAAAACTTTAGAAATCTTTTAATGTAACCTGCTGGGTTACAGCATTGTATGTCTGTTTATCCAAGATTTCTTCTGACCATAAGGAATAACAATAAATTATCAAAAATAGTTTATGATTCAAAAGATGAACTAAAATGAAAAATATTGGGGTCATTGAATAATAGTGTCATTGTGGAACGATTTGTATGGGAATCTATTAGAGCGGGAGCACACAGAGAGCGGTCAGGAGTTCAGAGTTCCGCGTTCATTAGAATGTACTGACACACACTATACAACAACGCACACAGCGGGCAGTCAGACCGCGGCGGTCAAAACGGAACGTCGCGTTCTAAGAGTTCTTTTCCCGCCGAGGCAGAGAACGCCAGAACGCCGCGATGTCTGAGGTTACAAACACGAATACGTTCATTGAATTGGTTAGGGAAAGGAGTTTATTATACGATTTAAGTGATGTAAATTATAAAAATATAGAATCGTTGTTCATCTTTAAGTAAATCCTGAAAAATACTAGTAAATTCGCCTTGTTCTTCTCGCGTTGTGTTGATTGGGTGCACCCAATACTTCCTTTTCTTTTTAGAAGCTGCTAAGCTCCACAAGAGCAATAATTCTTCATCGGATGATGAACTTTCTAGTGACATGTTGCATATGCAAAGACTCTAACGACACTAGAACGCAGAACTCTGACCGCTCTTTGTGTGCTCCCGCTCTTATTTTAAGATATGCATCTTTATTTATTTTTTGTAACTTAAATCAATTGCGTATTTTATATTCAGTGTGAGTTTTTTGTTTTCCAGATTTTCTTTACAACACCACTATCATAAACAACACATTTTTTTTACTATTATTTTCACAAAATATTATAATATTACAGAGGAAGCTTGGCTGCGCAAAATATATTACAAGTGATAAAGATGAATTGAATGTATGATATATTTTGTTATTCTGTGTTTATATCTTTATGTTTATAGTAGCGGGGACCTGTGAAAATTTGCGGATAGCGGTTAGGGTTCCAAATTACATTTGAAAATACGCAAGTAGGTACCTTTTTTTAAACTTGATAAATCTGCAAAACTTTTGATTTTTGAACTTTTTTCTTGGTATGAATTTTGGGTAGGTAAAATTATTTGATTTAATATACCTAATAAAAAAAATTTAGAGATTTTCGTTTGTTTTTATTAAAAAAAAAACCCTGTGCCACTTTTTTTCAAGCATCTCCGAATCTATGAAATATAATATTTTTATCTAGAACACAAGAGTCCCAACCGCTCCTAACCGAGTGGTACTATGACGCCCACTTGGGGTACGTTGCGAGACTGAAGGGAAGAGAAATTACATGGCTATTCAGATCTGATCACCAACCACGGCTAAAGCCATTTCAAGCAACATCTCAATTCTGAAGTATGGTCTTTCACCAGGGCGATACTGACATCATTTACCATTCCGCAATTAAAAACAGGAATTATTTTTCATATAATTTTTTTTATTCTAAATCAAATTTATACAACTAATAACAATACAATACAGGCGGGTGGGTTTACAACTGTTAGGCTGTAAATACAGGCAGGCGGGGATACAACTGTTAGGCTGTAAATACAGGCAGGCGGGGGTACAACTGTTAGGCTGTACGCAGCATTTTAGCCTCTCTGATTTCATCCAACAACTTTCTCTGCTCTGCCACATAGATCTTCCGTTCCTCCAAGAATGCCGCATAGTCCTGAAAATGAATTACATACACGCTATTAGATAAATCATACCCCAATTTCCATTCCCTCATCTCCTTCCCCTCTCCAATTCGTTCAGCCTCGCAACATTTTTCAAAATTGAAGATACGTATAGTACTACTGGTTCCGAGCAGTTGGGACTCTTCTGCAGTAATGAAAAAAAACAATCTTTCAGAAACATTGCAGGGTCCTGTATTTTTTTTATTTTTTTTAATATATATCAAGCAATTTATTACGGAAAAACTAGTATTTTAGAATCTCAATATATTGTAGCTTGGAGTACACACCTTATAGAGAAAGTCATTATTATTTTAGAAAACAAAATAAATACATATTTTTTTCTAACTTGTTCGGAACCTTCCAGATCTCCAGAATATACTTCTTACGATTGCATAATGAATTACATTTTAACACTGTGAATTATTTCTACTATGGCAGTGCTGGTCAAATCGTTTTTATATTATAAAATACAACCACCTAAGGGGCTGAAGGGGCCAATGACAGCGGCCTATAAACATGCATGAAGTTCGTGACAGCGGCCTATAAACATGCATGAAGTTCGTATTGGTTTGTGGAAAATATACGTCACAAGTCACCCATAGAGATTACCGTGTCTTTTTTTTCTGACCCACTTTTTTCTCGGAGTTATACCCCCCTGATTGAGAGATCTGCCAGCCGCAAACAAACTTCATGAAACTAGCTCTCCACTTCTCCTTACGAGAGAATAAGATATTTTTAGGCAGTTTTAACTTGCCTCCGCCTTAAGGTCCCTCACAACTTCGATGCCCAGGGTCCTGGCCGTGCCGATGACCATGAAGCACACCTCCTCCATGCTGCGGTGTCTCATGGGCGGGTCTTGGAATTTGATGGCTGCGATCTCGTACACATGTTTGAGGGTTATCTTGCCGGAAATTTCTTTTCCTGAAATAAAACAAAGCGTTGTAGCATTATTATGCATTCAGTATGCTTACAGAGTTGTTAAATATAATGTCATTATAAAACAATTAAGACACTCCTGAAATCATCATGGCTGTAAAGGCATTGCTGTCCGATAATTCTATACCAATCTTGAAGGGTCCCAATTATAAATATGTATAAACTGATTTAAATTGATTCACTGAGTGTACGGAGGCATCAAAGATATTAGAAGAACGAGATGTGCTATGAGCAGTTCATACTGTGCGGAATTGTTTTGCCCAGTGTCGCCGGTTTTGTTCACCAATACTACTGCACACCTTCGCTTACGCTAAGGTATCCGCACTAATACATAGAACAGATTTCTGTGCGTACACGTCCCGATAGTATTCAAAGTACCCTAATTAGGTAGTACTCCGCCTACGGTCCGGCGGCTAACATAGCATATCTCGTTCTTCTAATATCTTTGGGAGGCATCATAAGGATGCACTATTCCTGTATAAAGTAGTTAACAATAATATTCAATGCCCATAGTAGCTAAACAAGATTCCATTTAATGTACCTGCGCGTTCAACACGCTCTTGTGTCATGTTCAGGGTTGATCAAAGCAAAACGAACTCTAAGCAGAATTCTTGCCTGAACAGACTATGCAATAATTACAATAGCGTATTATCCAAGGTTGATATTTTCAGTTGCGAACTTACCATTTGGTAATTAACGGAGTTATACAAGAGGTCCATAAAAGAATATTTCTCTGATGGTTTGTGAATAATGTTTATGTCTCTATTGTTTATATCTCTATTATGATTTGATTTATATCTACAACCTCTCTCCACGGCTATAAATGTATTGTTTTGTAAATTTTTCGTTTTATATAATCTTTTGTTTTGTATAAATTTTTAATTCATTTTCCTTTTCACAAATTTAAATAACTTATTCCATATTATGCTGTCTCAGTAGAGTTAAAGTCACAAGGAGGAAATCCATAATTGGTTTTATTTTACTATATAATACTTATGTACAAACTGATTAAATGTAAACTGTCGATTTCCCAAAAATGAATAAATAAAAAAATAAACAATGTGATTCAAGTCCCAATTACTTATCTGCTTTTTTCTTGTGTGGAAGAATATTTAATCAAAAGGAAACTATAGTAAACCTGTAGAATGGCTAATAAATTATGGCACTGAAGATGCGGAAATCCTTCTTTTTTTTAATGATTTGTGCAGAAGTAAAAACCATTTTTTTTGTAATGTAATAAAATGCATACATATTTTACTAAATAGCTCAAAACTGACTTTTGTAGAGTTGTATTACAAAGTATGCTTTAATTTCAGACAGTATTTTATAGTTGGGGTGTGGTGACTAGTATATAAAATAAAATATTAGCTGTTTAAAGCAAAATCCATTTTATCGAGCAGGACTTGCGGCTTGAAGTGTTTTAATACCTCGCTGTACGGTCTACTTTCTGGGACTATATCTCCGCCGTATAGGGAGGTATTAGTATACCGTTTCTTCAAAAGCGAAATGCCGGATAAATCCTTAAATGAATAGAGAAAACAACCTGGTTGCATGGCCGCCTTGAGAATACCCGCCGCCTGCTTGAGCAGGAAGGAGGTAGGCGGCTGGTGTATTTCAATCTCGTGAGTGCGATCGGCATTCAATTTAATGCGTGTCGGCAGCGGTACACCGGGCTTGATCTCCGCCGTACGCTCGTTGAAGTCCTTGCAGAAAGCAGCTATGTTTATGTTACGCTGAAATGTTAATAATTGCGCTTTATTATAAGTTTACTATTTTATTAAATTTGATTTATAATGACACCCTATACTGACATAGTGGGCCTGAACACAAAAATTTGGGTAAATCATAAATGAAAGAAGGGGCCACAGCTGTAGTTTAGACACCTCGGAAGATATTTTGATAATGTTGTAGGATTGTTGAGAAATTTATTTTAAGAGTAGGTGACATTTCCCCACCTGACCAAGCTGCGTCCCTAGAGGGGGAGCAGCAGAAGCCATTCCAGCGGGGATATTGGTCCTGAGTCGAGAAGAGTGATTAATTTTCTCAGTCACTTTCTTCATAGATTTCAACCTAGCCACGGACTTGGACATGATTATATATTATTTAAACTTAACTTATATATATATATATATATATATATATATAAATTACGTGTTAGATTATGCAAAGTTATGTACACAACAATATTAGAAAAGCTAGGTTACTTCGGCACTTCATTCAAGTTTGACGTTTGAAAACCATAGACAATAGAAAACTGGGAAAGAAATAATAAAAAAGCAGGGAAATGTATTTTTCTAACTGGTTACACAGTAACACACTGGTCACACAGAGCAACAATTCTCGAACTGTCAAAAGTGCCAACGATTGCACGAAATTGCATTATGTTCCGAATTTACATTAGGTGATATTGAGAATATTATCATAATTTTCGTTTTTTCTTACCTATCTTTCATTTTTAAATAATTTCCTTTCACATTTAATAATTAATGAATCCACATGTATGTGTCATATAAATTAATCTTAAGATGTGAAGTGATAATTAAATATCTATAAATTAATTCGTCATAAAACTATCAAAAATGTGGTCGTTTTTCTCTCGGGATCCTACCAAGGATTTTCCTTATGAGATAGGTGAACCAGTGTCGGGTCTGAACGATAAGAGTGTTTGGAGTTTACACAAGGGAAAAAAACGAGCCACTCAAGAGGAAGTCTCCGTATTTTTATTCGATGTCCAAAAGAGTTCCGATACGCAATTAGAGGTAGCTAAATCGGCTCTGAAGAAACTAAAAACTCTGCGGCATCCCAGTCTTATGCATTTCCTCGACAGTTCTGAAAGTGATAAAGTTCTTTACATTGCCACAGAAGCTGTTGAGCCCTTGTCTGTTTATTTGAATCAGTTGACATTGGAGGGACAACAAAAGGACTTGTATTTAGCATGGGGGCTGTTTCAAATTACGGTAAATATACCTACATCTCTAATTAAAATTTAATTTAAATACACATCATCTTTACAGTGCTTTGTCTACATATTTCTTCATCTGAATTAGCCAGTTACCAAGGCCTTACTTAAGGTTATGTTGTCTTTAAAATAAAGACAGGACAACAATATACAAGCTACAGCGGTTTTGTCAGTTACTCCCTTCTACAGTGAAACAGCTGTCACAATCACTGTTTTATCAAATGTTTTTTTTTACTAAGTTGAATAATAATAATAATAACTGCCTGCTTCTCACTTTATTGCCCATCGTTTCATCATGTTGATTAACGAATAGCCTATAATAATTTCTCATACTCTGCACAGTTTATTCTAAAACTTGAGTCATTTAGTACCGCTGCAGGATTACAGCTAGGTTCTCCCAACTAATTACTGGTCATTCTACTTCCAAGATGAGAACAACATATTGCCAGTTATGAGACTGACTTGCAAACCCCTTTTTAGCCAGTGTTGTTCCTTGAAAAAAAATTCCCTTAGTTCTGTTAAAATGTTTATTTAATTGTTTATGGAATACACGGCATTGTTTTTGTCACAATATTTTGTTTGAAGATTGCACTTAAGCACACGGATTAAGCAATTATTTTTATCATAAACATAATTTTTAATTGGGCATAAGGGTTTAATATTTAATACATTCGCAAACTTAATCCTATTAGCCTCGGTACACCGATCTGAAGGTGCACCTATTTATACTGCTAGTAGCAAACTTCTAGTAGTCACCAATAACTGAGCAGGTCGACAAATAATGCAATGGATATGCATAATAATAATAATTTTTTTGTCTTTGTTATTATTTCCTACTTTTTTCAACCACTAAATAAATATAAAAGTCGATGACATTTATGTCTGATTTTTTTCAAATTTTACCTAAAATATTCTAACTTTGGAGTGAAAAACGAAAGCTCAAATCAAAAAAAGTCATACCACAAAATGGACTCAAATCAAAAAAAGTCATACCACAAAATGGACTCAACAAAATGTAATATAGATTCATCAGTTTCCCACTTGTACCACTAGTTTCCGGACATGTATATATTTGCAGAGGCAGCGGTGTGACTAATGTTTATTTAATACTGTAAAAAATGCCCAAATATTATTATCTATATCAATTTGTATGTAGGTAATGACTTCATGAGTCCGCAACTCAAAATACATATTATGTTAATATAGTAACTTGGAAATAACTACACAATCCATGTACTTACAGACAATTATTTTAACCTTTCCTCATCTGTGGTGTGTATTTACTACACATTGCTTCTAATAACTTTAATAACTCAATAAACTAAATTTAATAAATTCTGGGTTCAGATTTTAGGTATTCCTCCGTTATACATTTATGCACTGAATTAAAAAATAATATATAACATAGTTTTCAAATTCAATTAAAAATCAGAGTTTTTTGTTAAAAATCGGGAACAAATACACCAATACAATCAACCGTGTGATACTAAATACGCGAAGAGTGTGCGAGGAAATGACACGCTATTGATGTCCCGCTTTAATTCGCTATGCGGGAACATGAGACATCCACACTTCTGCAGTTGTAGTTTTTGATTTAGACCATCGATACCTACGACCGCACAGCTGTGTTTGTGCCAGCCGCCAGCCGTTCCGCTAGCCAGTTGGCCGCGAACCGTCGTTAGATGTGGACCCCTCGCACGTTTCTTTAGCATCTGCCGATGGTTTTTTCATGTTTTCAGCAATTAAATTACAATTATTATTACTTTTGATATAAAATATAATAAACATAATCGATTAGCTATGAATATTCATATTTTTCCGATATTAAATTGCTTATTTTGAGATGTGTATTGACTACACAGCACTGTAACGCGTGTATTTTTTTAGCACAGTAAGGGAAAGGTTAAAGAGAATACATTTTAATGTAGTTGTGTGCACACCATAAAATAAATAAAATTGTAAAAAAAATAAGAGTTTGAAACGCCCGTCTGCAGTATCCAAAGATACTGGGTGCGAAGCTAAGAGAATGCTGGTTTCATGGTGCGAAGCGACGCAACGTTTATCAATTAAATTAAGACTTGCGATTCTATTTGATAATCTTTTACATTTTTTGTATTGTTTCATTCCTCAGCTTCATTCTACATCGATAACAACATAAAGAATTATTCCAAACCTTTCCAGAACTGTCCAATTGAAAATCAACCATTGTTCCACACATGACTAGCACGTAAACTGAAAAACCGACATATATTTATGTCACCATCTTTTTAAAACATATAATATTTATCATGCTGTCCCTAAGCTTTCTTCGATACCTATTTTTTTTATTTAGACGAAAGACATAGTGCCATCTCGTTTATTCTATGGCGCGCATAGGGACAGAAGATGTCAAAGCCATGGACATTCTTTAAATTGACCCAGCGAATCGTATGTACTTGTGAATGAAAGCTTCTATTAGAGACAATAGATGTCACTGCTTGTCACTCGCCGCTGCGCACTGCCCTGCTATTTCGCCGCAGTACATTCAAATAAATTAAGAATAAGGCCAGTTGTTTTGATGCACATAATTTATTATTATTGTTGTCTTATAATTTTGGGGAGTCAAAAAATAATTGACCCAAGGGAAGAACCGCCCCTGTATATCTGTCTTCCCGGAATGAGTTTTCTCTAACTCCAATGGTTTTGGTTATAATATATGAATATGATAAATTAATAAAATACCATCCCAATATCACAGTAAAACCATAATATAAATTTCTATCATTCAAAAGACCTTACAATATAATATGACCGGGTAGATTTGAGATACATGATTTTGTATAAACATATAATTTCCTTGGCATAATAATATTTTCAATCATCTGGTACAGGTATCTTTGTTTATGTTTTCCAGAGGGCGCTATCATTCCTGACCAACGATGGCAACCTGCGCCATAACAATGTGTCCATCTACTCTGTATTTGTCACCGTCTCCGGGGAGTGGAAGCTCGGAGGGTTTGAGTTCCTGTCGCAGTGCAGCCAGGAGGGAACGCCCCCGCTCTCTGTAAAGATATTGCCGGCGCTGGAGATCTACGACCCTCCGGAAAAGAATGACCCCACAAAACTTAAATCTATTACAAAATGGTAAATTCTAACTATTTTTTATAAATTATCTCCACCGTGTTATGTCTGCTTTGGTGAAGCCATGTGGAGGGTCTTTTGAAGGAGTGGAAGTATGGATCCTGGATCCTGAAGAGCCCCCTGTTGTAGGGAAGTAACCGGTAAATATTTGTAATTTGCTGAAGCAATCTAGCCTTGACATAAGAAAGTACATGAATTTGATCATTTAATAAGGAAAATATCATCTCAATGTAAATATGAAAGGAATAAAGACACAGAAAATAAAAAAGTAACAGTCGCCCATAGCCAATTAGGGAAAGGGGAAAAGACCAAGGTGCAAGGAGCGGCGAAGCAGCGTGACTGTCTCCCTTTCTGTAATTTTTCAATGAATGAATCTGACAGTATACAGGCAACTTGCATTGTAATATCTCTATTTGATCTTTAAAAATAAAATCTGCTTACGAATTAGGTACTAGTAATTTTTACAATGGTAAGCAAATTACTGGCTGCCTAAAAGACTACAAACCGCAAAACGGGTAAAAAAACAAGTTCGCACTTGTTTCCAAAATTGAATATTATGTTACACTATATAGTTAAGACCTTTTTACAAATGTTCTATAATTTACCCACCTCACTCGTTTTTAGCGTCGCCACGCAACCGATTTGAAGGCGGTTCAGTTTTTACCAACATTCAGATTCTGTGCAGAAAAGTCCCTCAATGGAATGCGCTGCAAACCGTTGGCTTACTTTAGCGAGCTTTACTTTTTGCGCAGGGTCTAGTTATTTCAATGTGTTTCCTTAATTTTCAGTGTCTTTATTTATCTCTTTCGTATTTTTATAGAGAGTTGTTGATCTAATTTTCTTCGATAATTAAATATTACCGCAAAGTTTATAAGCTTCAATAAGTTAATCTTAATAATGAATATGAGTTAAAGAAATATTTTGCCAGCAGAAAATCTTTGGAATCATGAAATTTGACCTAGTATTTAGGCCAGTCCAACTATTTTCAGATTGCAAAGTCATTTCCATCGATATGCGATATGGAGCTTTGAAATATGCATTTGGTTGCCAAATAACAAGATGAGGCACCATATTTTTCCATGTTTACAATTGTTCAATTAAAAAAAAGAATATTGGGCGAAGCTGGGTGGTATAAAAAATGAAATTATTTAATTCATCAATTTGATTTAATAATATGATATTGACTATTTATGACCCACTTTCAATACAGTCCATTAATATTTGCATACTATGAATAGTAATCTTTAATGAGTTTACAGTGTGTCGCCGTCCATACAAAAGTCACCAACCCAGAAGCAAAATTTTAAGATAAACAAATTTTAATTTTATAGAAATTATCTTATTTGAATGCTATTAATTTTTTTATTATTATTATTCCGACATATTTATTATTATAAAACTTTGAAATTACCATTACAAATTACCGCAACAAATTTCTGATACTGATCCAAAATCCACAAAACTAGAACTCACTGATTTACTGCTTTATTATTTCTATTTTTAATACTGATAATTCTTGGTGGAATTCCATATAATGAAAAAAAATGAACTTTTTTAGTTTATCTATAGTCATCTTCACCAGTCTGAATAATAAGCTGAAAACGTTAACGGTAAAAAAATAAAATAAGTGGAATAAACTTTAAAATTGTTTCAATATATTATTACTAGCTGATGTGCACCCGGTGTTGCTGGGAGTTATATTTAGGAGATAGAAATATACCGTTGTGTACTTTTCTGTAAGCCTTTTTAAAATTTACAATTCTGTATTACATTATTTTGATGTATCTCATAAGGTTTAGCCAGTATACTTTTTACGACTTTATTACAAAACATCGACTTTTCTCTTCATTCTATAAATATAATATACATGTACACATTATATATATAAACCGTCTGGAAGAAATTCTCTAAATGATAGTAAAACGCCTTTCAAAACACTTCCTTGCAAATAGAGTAGTGGATGCTTGGAACAAACTCCCACAACATGTCATCGATGCAACAAATATAAATCAATTCAAAGCTCTATTGGATTCACATTTGGAGAGAAGAAAGGACTTAGTTCAAACTAACTCAATTACTGTCAAACTTGTTGTGAAATCAGATATGAGCGCATCAGCAGAATGCTGCCTGCTCATTACATAATAATAATAATAATGAAAATACACAGATTTAGGAAATGAGATTAAAAGAATTTGGCATTCTCAGACTATAAAAATATTACCGTTCGTTATTTCGGCTATTGGCATTATACCTAGCTCTCTCATTAAAAATTTAGGCGTATTAGATCTATCAAAAAATTTATATATAAAGATGCAAAAGTCGGTCATTTTGAATACATGTAGGATAACGAAAGATTTTTTAAATATTTATGTTGAGGGATCAGTAGGATTTATAGGCCCTGTTAGAAGTTCTACCGAGCCGAACCCTCTGATATGAAAATATCTGGAGTCGGTGAATTTTTTTTCCCATTTGGATCTCTGGTGAGTTGACGTGTTGTTGTTCTTGTATTGTTTTGTATTTATTTTACTTATATAATGCACTTGCATAGTGTTGATTGACTAGCTGATCATTTGTGGAAAAGTGAGTGGAAGGGTTTAGTTTTTCCTATGGGGAAGATTTAACCCGGACAACAAAATCGGAAGCATAAAAAAAAAAAAAAACTATCAAAATCTGGTGCGTAGTTTAGAAGAACTAAGCCCACAGACAGGCAGACGCGGAAAGCGACTTTATTTTATGCTATTTATTATGATAATGCTTTATAATTAAGATCACAAATAAATATTTAAAAATTTCATTTAAACATTGACAAAACTATAGAATTCTCATTTGGGGATTGTTGTGAAAAAGAAGTCAAGGAGCGAGGGGTCACAATTTGTTCAAAAGCATTTAATGGGAATCTTTCAACTGTCAAAAAAACAAAATGGCGCTGAATGGCCATTCGATGACTTTGTCACTTGTGAATTTGTGCTTGACAACTGGCTGTAAGAGTATCTTCCTCACTGAAAATGTTTGTAATCATTTTTGTAAATTTTGTATCTTCAGCTCTACAGACATGTGGGGCTTGGGCTGTCTCATTTGGGAGGTGTTCAACGGTCCGCTGAGCAAACAGTCCAGCCTGAAAATGCTGGAGTCCTTGCCCAAACAGCTGAGCTCCTTGTACTGTGAGCTCGTTAGTGCTAACCCATCCTCACGGCCTAATCCCGCTGATATTATCACTAGGTAATTTTTTGATGTGTGAATTCGGCGCAGTGGAAACCAACGAACATGTTGTCAACGAATGCCCGCTCCATTCATTCCCCAGTGGGATTGATGAGGTCCACAGGGCAACTCCTGAGGCCCTAGACTGGCTATCAGACTTAGATGTCACCTTCTGACCCTCCCCCCATCATACGAAAGAAGAAGAATTGATGCCATGGGTGGACCACCATGACAAAACATGATCTCTTTACCGTATAAATTACTGTAATTGGGTTTTACGGTCTTAAAAAACCCTCATTGCAGGAATTGAATTATTACAATAACAAAATATGTTATCTAAATAATATACTATCCTTTTGTTGAAATACCGATATATAATTACCGAAAGGCAAGAAGATAAATATAAAAAGAATACTTGCATAGCAATTCGATAATTATGTACATATAGTTGGGACCTTTACAAAGAAATTGTTATATAAAATTCATACAAAAACATTGAATAATTCCATCTTTTCTGCCATTGAAATGAGGCCAGCTCAAAAGGCAGAACTACCCTTCCCGCCGTTAAAGATCAATCAACCGAACGGGTAGAACTACCTTTCCCAGCCGAAGTGTTTTAGTACAACTTCATCTTTTCTCTATTTCAGGTGCCGAAAGCCAGGAGGTTATTTTAAGAATGATTTAGTGGACACTTTACTATTCCTCGAAGAGATTCAAATAAAGGACAAAGTTGAGAAGAGTAGATTTTTTTCAAATTTAAGTGGCCAATTAGACAATTTCCCCGAAGGCGTCTGCACACATAAAATACTGCCACAGCTGCTGACTGCGTTTCAATACGGAGACGCCGGTAGTGCTGTCCTGTCTCCTATGTTTAAGGTTTGTTGAAGTTAAATGGGTATGGGATGACAGAAGATTTAATTGACTCAATTGATTCATTTCAAGTGATAATTCATCTGCGACAGCATTGAAAACCGAATACAATTGAATGCTGTCTACTCGGATTTTTGCAAAGCATTTGTTGACCAGTTATATTAAATTAATTCAAGAAGCTTGAAAAGTTTGGCATAATAATTCCACTTAATTGGGACACATCTGACCCATATATTTTGTCCCAAATAAGTGGCTGTCCCGAATAAGCGAAGTTTAAGATAGTTAAAAAAAATATATCTTTAATAATTGAGCTTTTCTTATATATATAATATATCTGTACCTCAGAAGTCAAAGGTCGGTTGTCACATCTTTGAAATTGTTCAGGAGAGAGGAAATAGTAAAAAAATTCCTTTGAACATTGTGGGGATACCAGACCTTTTATGTTGACTTAACTTAGTTTCACATTGTCGTAGGACAAACGTCTTTATACCTCTGTGTAGATACTGAAAAAACTAAAAAGGTCTCATACATAACTCATTTTCACAAAAAACTGGACAACCGACCTTTGACTTCTGAGGTACAGATATGTATTTATCTACTGTGTACATATTACATTTATTCAAGTTCTCTCGAATGTGTTTGTCTCGAATTTTTTTTTAAATATTTGATAACAGAAAAATAATTTTGTATGTACATATTAATAATGGGTATATATGAATATGAAAAGCTAAAAGATAGGTACAAAATTTTAAGAAATCATGAACAAACAATTACATATTATATATAATATCTCAGACTATAACTCGGAACCCCCGCAACGCATCCCTTCCCCTCACCCGCGCCACATACCGTCCTTAACTAATATCCATTTACTGAGACACATTTTACATCTACTCCAGATGGAAATTTGTCCTAATTAAATGGAATAGTTTCCCAGATAACCAAAGTAAATTAGTATTAGTTTCTGTTCCTTGGTTTTGTCCCAAATTGAAATCGACTGTACTCTGAAATGGTTTGAGAGTTATATTACAAAAAGAAAACTACATGTGGCTGTGGGAGTTTTCATGAGGGGATTTTTAATGTAACAGAATTCCACAGGGCTCTCTTCTTGGACCCTTGCTATTTTTAATCTTTATTAACGACATAGTTTTAAGAATTAAATTTTCAAGATATCTCTTGTTTGCCTATTATCGACCACCATAATACGGGCATGTGCCTAGCATGGTAGTCGAAAAATCCTCAATGCATGTAACAAATAATTTCAATGAATAAAGAAACTTAAAAAAAAAAAAAAGACCTTAATCACATCACATCAGAATATGTTGAATTTGTCATCTACCTCTAAACTAACTCTAAAAAAAAAAAAAAAAAAAAAAAAAAAAATTAAAATTGTCATCTACCGTATTTGAAAGAGGGATGCCACTCCCCATGGGTGAATTCAGATACAGATTTGAATAACTCGCTCGATAATATAACAAGTTTTGGCTACTTCCCCGAGTGTGAGACTCCGGCACAAATAGGTTGAATTGTGCCAGAATGTTCGATGCATATCTGTTGATTAAAATTAACAAAGCATAATTTTGTATCGAGAGTTTGGATAACAATAGGGTATACACATATATACGAATGTGGATTTAGCAAACAGTGTGTCCCATGACAGAGTTTTGTGACATACCATCCTCTGTGCTTTACAGAGACCTTAAAGTTAGTTGGAGTTGAGAACGATTTATGAATACATTGTTTGACACTGTTCGTGTGACTACTTTTCAGCTTGGCCGACTTCTGAGCGACGCCGATTACCAGAAGCAGATAGTCCCGTGTGTGGTGAAATTGTTTGCATCAAATGACCGAACTACCCGGTCACGCTTGCTGCAGCAGTTAGATCTATTTATCTCTCACATACTCAATGCAACGGTGAGTTAATCCAATAATGTAACAATGTAATTCCCTGATTAAACAAGAGTTTCCCTGCCTATGCCAATCAAAAAATATTTCAACCATTCTTGCTTTTGAATGTTTGTCACTCCCCGAGGTAGTACTAAAAGTATCTTCTTTGGCAGTACTGAAGGTGTATATCCGTGTTGTGTGCACTAATCCTCCTACTGCTTCAGTTTAATAATTAGTGAAGTTAATGCGGTTCTCGGCATTTTGTTTTGGTGTAACCGTCCACCGTATGGTTTATAAGTACCGGATACAAAGAAATATTAAGATTAGTCCCATTGTCCCTATTAATAAGAATTAACCTCTTGTGTGCCGACGTTGCTGATAGGCACAACCAAAAAATATGAACCAATTAGACATCTCGTTTTAATTTATTGTTTTCAGGTAAATGATCAAATATTTCCACAAGTAGTAAACGGCTTTCTAGACACAAACCCCATCATCCGAGAGCAGACGGTGAAGTCCATAATCCACCTCGCCCCTAAGCTGAATTACAACAATCTGAACGTGGAGGTTCTACGACATTTTGCTCGGTTACAATCCAAGGATGACCAAGGAGGAATTAGGTAAGAATGTTTTTCAGTTGATGTCATCTACATATATCTTAAACTCTTTGCTTCAACAAAGCGCTTCCAGGCAGAACTTTGGTGGCATTAGTTCATTGCTATTGCTCGCACAGTCTCAGCTCTGCTTTTGTCAAGCACCACTTAGTTATCTGTGATACGATTTTTAACCCTTCAGTATTTTCAACACATTTGTTTAGTTTGTAATGTTTTCTGTGAATTTCAAATGCGCTATATAAATTTATTTTTTTAAATTCCGTAAAAAAAAATACTGTTTTAAAAACAATATAAAATTATCTTTCCGGTGTATGCATTTAAAATAAACATTATTATTTCTAAATAATAAAATTCTAATATCAAATGTGAAAAATGTTGTCAAAAACACCAATCACATTTATACTTAGTTTTTTTAACTCCAATTAGAAAAATTTAGAGAACTCCTTATTTCGAAAATATATTCATTTTTTTTGGGGAATTTGTAAGATAACTGTACCTTCACTTTTATCTCGTTCATATAATAAAAAATAAGAAATAATTGTTACGAGAGCGGCAAAAATGAACTATTCATTCTGGCTATTTTTAGCAATTTATTAATGGATTCCAGTATAAATATTTGAGGCAAACTGGAAAGAGTTTTGTATTTCCGCATGTAGAAAAAAAGATAAAAAAACTTTTATATAATATGGACGCCCGGTCATATATAGCCCTAAAATGCTGGATGGGTTAAATAATCTTCCTTAACCTGTATTATTTAAAACACATATCTTATTCTGAATGATTGAATTTTTTATTTCATCGTCTCCGGGCCCTTTTGAATTGGGGACTTTTTCATGTCTCCAGGTGAAGTAAAGTTATTTCTTCTTGAATATTTCAACAGATGTCAATGGGATAAAAAAAAGCCAAATTTTACTATTTGACTTTTACATTCTGCGAAATTTTGATTTGAATCTTGGGTAGCGATCGAACACACACATGCCACTTCGTGCCGTGAGCTTGACTTTCCAAATCACATAATGGTGCGTCAACCACAGGTAAAAAGTCAAGCAATAAATATAATCCCTATCTGAAGTCGACACACCTCGCTGAGCACATACTGAGTTTACCTCATCTGGGATTTTTCTAAAATGTCTTGAAATCATGGTCAAAGCGAAGAAGATGTTGACAAATATAAAATCTCCTAACCTAATTTCTACACTTAGCTCTGCTTTTCTTAACATCAAGCTTTGTAAAGAACATAGTGGTCAATCTCTCTATTTTGCCGGTCATCAGACTCAGTTATCAATAGTTAATAGTTAATATCAGAATCAGTTACAAAATATTGTAACATATGTACGTCGAATAACATAGTATGTTGAATAAAAAATTGTTAAATATGTATGTCGTATAACTATTGAAAGCATTATCTAATTTCAGAACAAACACAACCGTCTGCCTCGGCAAGATAGCTCCCCACCTTCACCCTCAGATCCGCCAGAAGGTTCTCATCTCCGCCTTCGTCAGAGCAACTCGGGACCCCTTCCCTCCGGCGAGGCAGGCGGGGGTTCTAGCCCTGGCGGCCACCCAGCAGTACTTCCTGCTGTCGGAGGTAGCTCTTAGGATCCTGCCGGCGCTGTGCCCCCTAGCCCTCGATGCTGAGAAGCAGGTTCGGGACTCAGTCTTTAGGACCATCCGGGGATTCTTAGGGAAGCTGGAAAAGGTTTCCGAGGATCCAAGCTTGAAGGAAGATATGGGTTAGTAAAAATTGTGAAATATTACAACACTTTATTTTTCTTTTGTGATGTTCGAACTGCAGGGAACCAGAGGTTGATAGTATTCCCAATATTGGGGAATAGAGGAATTTTAATTGAGGATTGTGTTTTTTTTTTTCAAAATCCAACTCATCACAATGTTTCAAAATGTTAACGACCACCATTGATTTATACATGGGTTTGATCTATCAGTTGATTTTTAATAAAGTATAATGCATTAAGAAACCTAATTATAAATAGTATTTGTTTTGCTAGAATGCATTATTCATAAAATTATGATGAACTTACCATTGGAAACAAACGTGTTCTCAGTTTGGAGCTTTTAAAATCCTGCTTTTAAAAAACTTCTCCCAACCGTCCGAAGCCAGTGAGACTATGGCATCTTCAACTGTAGTATGCTGTGAGGCTGAAGGTGGTGAGGAGGGGAAGAGGAAGGAGAGGAAGTACCTAGCTAAGCTTTGACGGCCGGCATAGTCCAGTGGTAACGCATTGGACTGCCATTCCGAAGGTCGCGGGTTCGAACCCGGCGTGCGCAAATAAATTTTATTTGATTAATTTGTGTTATTTCACAATTAATTAATTAAAATAATATATAGTATATTTGCGGCACGTTCCAGAGTGGAAGATACTACCAGTATCGCCCTGGTGTAAGACCACCATTCAGAATTGAAACGTTGCTCCAAATGGCTTTAGCCGTGTTTAGTGACTAGATCTGAATAGCCAGGTACTTCCCCACCTTCATCTTTCCCTTCCCCACTTACCTTCAGCCTCACAACATCCCCCAATTGGGGATGCCATAGTCTCACTAGCTCCAGACGGGAGCAGTTGGGACTCTTGTGAGGTATTCACTATAAAAAAAAAAATTTTAAAAAAATGAAATCTGGCCACAAAACACAGCTAAAGCCATTTCAAGCAACGCTTTATGGTCTCACACCAGGGCGATATTGTGTATTCCACTCTAGAATGTTTTTTAAGGTATAGATTACCTATACATTCATTAATATTTACTTTTTGCATTTGACAGAGGCGGATGTCCACACGGCCACGCCGTCGCTAAGCAACGCGGCGGCCACCTGGGCAGGTTGGGCTGTGACGGCCGTGGCCGCCAAGTTCTACCGCAGCCACTCAGACACGGCCGGCAGACCGCACCAGGGAACGCCCAAACTCATGTCCAAGCCGGCTTCATTAGGTAATCACCATAATATCAAGATTATGTTATTATGTTCTACTCTACTTTACGATTATAAGATAAAGGGCGAAACACTGATAGTGTAAATTCCGTAAAGGATCTCGGTGTCGTCTTTGATCCCGAACTGAAATTCTCTGACCATATATTGCAGCTCACTCAGTCTTGCTACAAACTTCTTGGGTTCGTCATTAGGACATGCAAGCAGTTCAATAACCAACATGCTATGTTAGCATTGTTCGATGGCATACTGAGAAGCAAGCAGAAGTACATTGATATGATAGAGCAAATCCAGAAGAAATTCCTCAGGTATGTCTATATGCGGACGCATGGAACCTATCTAGGTTCATGCACCATATCGACTTACTTGAGGAAACTAATTACATGAGTCTGGAAACTAGGCGGATCTTTCAAAATTTGAAACAATTTTATCGATAGCCCATTCCTCTTGGGATGCTATGATTTATATGTACCAGACCACTACAGCCGAAGTCGATACCATGACTTATTCAGAGTACCAAAAGGCAAAACCCACGACCTGGCAAAGCATAGCATGACGAGGGGAGTGGTGCTGTTGAACAAACTAGCAAAGAATTTGGATGTAAGTGACTGTTCTCTAAATGACCTAAAACAATTATTGAAGAGTCACTTATCTAAATGCTGATATGATGTAAAATTGTACTGTAACTGGAATGAAGCTACATTACTGGCCTGTTTGAAGTTTCACTGAGTTGTTCTGTGCTGGTAGTGTGAAGATTTCTGTTACGTGAAGTAATTATACAGTCGTGAATTTCACTTACCAATATTGCACTGTCAGAATTACACATGCATGGAATTATTACATATGGAGAGAATTACAACTTCTTAAATTACACAGTTGGAATTGAAAAAAAAAACCTAACCTCACTTGTTTCTTTTTCAAATTTGGAATTTATTTAGCACACACTGAAACACTTGAAAATTTGAACATTTTTAACCTTCGACATGCCAAGATACAAAACTTGCCAAACCATGCGGGGTCACAAAGATACCCCACATATTTTATCATTTTAAGACTAGATACTTCTAGTTTTTCTATGAATACAAAATATTCCAAAACAATAAATTCACCACTAAAATAACTTGAATATTCAAACTCTAATGTTTGTTGGATTGGCATACCGTATGGTATAAGCTTATAAAAGAGACAATTTACAAAAATACCAAGAACTTTAAGACCAGGATTATGAAGATAGACTCAAGGAACTAAGATTACCAGCTTTAAAAGATAGAAGACAAAGGGGTGACTAGAATGAGACTTAGTTTATATTATAGTTGCCATGGCATCCAAGAAATTTTCACAACCTACAAAAATATAAATCTCTGTGGACACTCGAAAAAATTAATTAAACACCTTTTGCATCCAATCCTAGGAAAAGCTTTCTTGCAAATAGAGTAGTGGATTCATGGAACAAAGTTCCACAACATGTCATCGATTCTACTAATATAAACCAATACCAACTTATTTGAAATTTAAAAAAAACTCTATTACAGTTAAACTTATTGTGAGATCAAATATGAGCTCATCAGCAGAATGCTGCCTGCTCATTAAATAATAAGAATAAAAATAAAAAATTATATGTCAAAGTTGCCCCACATTTATCCTTGTTTACAAATATATCGATAGTTTAAGCATGTGCAATAAATATGACATAAAATTTTCCAACACAAATGATTTTATTAAAAATGTAATGTAGTTTAAAAGTACTTTATTAATGTTTTATTGCGTTTTTCATTCCAGAGCAACCCTCATCATCCAGCATGTCCACCACAACCTCCTCAGTTACCTCCATGACCTCGCTGGAACGCAGCGAGTCAGCCTCGGACTATGACCCCGAGCACTGGGAGATGGGCGGGCAGTGGGGGGAGCTGACCAGCGCGGGAGGCGCGGCGGCCCCCCAGCCGCCCCTGGCCCCGCATTCTGCCACCGGGGGCACCCTGGAGGCACTCAGCGAGGCCGATGGCTGGGATAATGAGGAATGGGGTACGCTGGAAGAGGAACCGGTAATCATTTTTTCTTATATATGTGCTTATGTTTTTGAGTTCAACTACCTGGAAGGCTATTTCCCCCTTCACCCGGTTCGAGCTTCTGGGGGCAGATATGTACAGGCATTTAATAATAATTATTATAATTTTTTTCAAAATGCACAAGCTGTAACACCAAAAAAATTTACAGTCCTTTTTACTAAGCATAATTTTCTTTGAAAAGGAAGTAAGTTGGTCACCCGCTGGAAGTATGTTCTGAAAGTGGCCTCTCCAACTGCTAGCTGAGTGTCCTAACAATTATTATGGTAGTACCTCGTTAATTCGAACCCCGATTTCCATTACAACTTGTTTGAATTTCATCAATTCGTAAATCTGAATCTGACAGGCCGGCCATGGCGATAAAACGCTGTAAAATTTCGATTGGCGCATACTAATTTGTAATAATTTTGGCTTAAATCTCAATCTGTCAAGCTGGCCGCGGCGGTAATCGACTACAAAAAATTCGATTTACTCAGATATAAGTCGTATTATTAGTTATTAGAATACCGATCTGAATCTGAGAGTCCAGCTGCGAAACTCGACTTTTTAGCGAGTTTATTTAAAACTAGCTGTACCCCGCCGCGCCTTGCTGTGGCTCAAGTCTGTATGTGCAGATGGAGAAGCAATACCGTGTTTTGCTTTTACGTCCCACAGATGGCACTGTTTTTCAAAAAAAGCCTGTTTTTACCCGTCACAGGCGACATCTATATAATATACAGTAGAACCTCTTTAATTCGAAATCCACGGGACATCAAAAATCAATATTCGAATTAACGAAGTCCCACGTAATTCGAAATTTTATGAAAAAAAAAAACGCCGAAAATCGATTTTCTCGGCCGCCTCTTCAAATCCAAAAAAAAATAAAAAATGGTATTTTAGTTGTAAATTCGTATTAATACCAATTATTTCTTTATTTTCCCGGCCGATTACCGTAGCGGCAGGCCCTTTAAATTCAGATATTCGAAATAAATTCGTAAAAATACGATATATCTACGCGTAAATCGAGATTAATAGATAAATTCAAACATTCGAAATAAATTCGTAAATATACGATACATTTACGCGTAAATCGAAATTTCGCAGCTGAGTTTCGTCGCGGCCGACCCTTTAAATTCAGATATTTGGTGTAAACTCGTAAAACTACGACATATATCCGCGTAAAACGTATTTTCTCGGCCCTTCAAACTCAGATATTCGAAATAAATTTGAAAAAGTACGACATTCCAGTGTAAATCGATTCAGATTTACAAAATAATAATACTTATTAGGACGATGTATAACCACGTAAAAATACATTTTTCGGCGTTTTACTGCCACGGCTGACTTTTAGATTCAGATTTACGAAATATTATGATTTATTTTCGCAAAAATCAAATTTTTTCGAATTACATGAACAAATTTTCGTGCGCGGACAAAAATAAATTTCGAATTACGAATTAACGAATTTCGAATTAAAAAAAAATTTGTATGAAAAAAATTTTCTGCGGAAATTTTTTTGGCGAAATTTTCGAATTATCGGGGTTCGAATTAACGGGGTTCTACTGTAGTTATATAAAAACACATGCGTATTCGAATGCAAGGTTGTGGTTGTGTTGTGTTCGGAGATTTAAGATTTTAAACAAAGTAACATTTTTATTTAAATAGTTTTGTGGTATGTTTCATTAATTAGAAATTTGGTTTTTGAGGTATTGTGAATTTAGAATTAACAGTTGTTCCACTTTATATTACTTTTGGTTACAATTACATAAAGTTTCTAGTCTTTCTTATATGTTTCTAAATCACCCTAAATACTTTTTCCACTTAACAACATTTTGAGATTCAATTATTCAACCAGTATCGCCAACTGTCGAATTTAAAAAAAAAGCTTTTTTAAACTATTTTAAATGTTGCCAAGTAAAATCTGCAAAGTACACTTGGTGTTGTTAGTATTCTTTAGCACTCCAAAAACACAAATCATCATCATAATAATATGTTCCTCAGAGTGCGGCGGCCTCCCTGTCCAGCCCTAGCGAGACGTGGGCCCCCAACTCCAACTGGACAGAGCACCCGGTGCACGTGGCAGCCGGCGGGGCCCCCAGCCACGGCAAGGAAAACAGCAGCACCACGGCCAACACTGCGCCCCAACACCCCAACAACGTGGACGCCCTCAGCGCATGGGAAGACGGCGAATTCGAACCCATAGATGAAGTCAACGCCAGTAAGTAGCCTCCTTGATGAAAAGGAACAAAATAGAGAACAGATGGTGAGGAGGTGTTGGTACTGCCGCCCCGGGAACCATTTATCGAATAACCAACACTTTTGCCATCACCCCAAGTGGTTCTCTACATTTGGTGACTTAGTAGGGGTGCCCGATTTCATGGGGTGGGGTGAGGTCTAGGTTGAGGGAGACTCTTTGACCTCTCCATCAGGCCTCTATCGGCCCATCGCCCTGCACCGCAGTGGGAGAAAAGAATTTATGTTTGTCACTCTTGGACACACTAACCCCCAGATTTCTACCCACACCCCTCACACCTGTTTCCAGAACTTCCTCTTTTTAAAAGTTTCCTTAAAAATACCCCCCACACACCATCCCCAAAGATGACGTAGGCCCTGAGGAAAATTCCTCCTGTGTGGAGCTAATGTAAAAAAAGAAAACAAACTAACCTAACCTGTTATCGTGATTTATTTTTGGGGTATTATGCCTTGTTGCGCTTTCTTCTTCTTTAGCCAACATTTCAGACAGCGTTACAGTGTCCATCATCAGGGCAGATATGAATGTTCACTTCACATTATTTAATTTAACAAATTTGACGATTTTTTCATGAATTGATTGTATCTTTAAGTGATTTTTATCAATCGATTGTATCATTAACTGATTTTTCATCAATCAATTGTATTATTAACTGGTTTTTTATCAATCGATTGTATCATCAAATGATTTTTCATCAGTTGATTGTATCATTAAGTAATAATTTTTTTGATGATAAACTAATGTTTATAAGACAAGGTACAAGGTATGCATGGCACAACGGATAACAAATTATTATAAGCACTCCTAAAATATCCATACAAATTGAAAATGTGTCCTGAGGTTCAGAGCACCTGACCGGCAATCAGAAGGTGCGGGTTCAATTCCCTTCAGCGGCATTTATTTTTTACTCGGAAAATATTTTCAATTTGAATGTATATTTCAGGCAAATAATTATTGCTTATAATAATTTGGTATCATTAACTACTGGGATGCCGAGCTCCCGCTAAATACAAACCTCCCTCATGTGTCAGTGATAAAATGACATAAATAATAATAAAATAATAATAATTGGATGACTTGTATAGCGTCGTTTTTGTGCAAAATCACCTCAAGGGCGCTGTAAAAACTTATAATACATTTCTACAGTGATCTATGTTATTACTTAACCCCTCCGACATTTCGCGAACTTGAAGCTAAGATGTCTTAACCGAAATGTCAATTTCACGAAAACGTTGTCTTATTACCGCCTCACAATCAAAGCTCTATAAATGAAACATTACTGAACGGAGCCGAATAGTAAAAACTGTTTTAGAAAGGTTACAAAATAGGCTTTCAAATTGTTGTATCATAAATAAATATTAACATTTGTAAATATTTAAATTTAGAATGGAAACATGAAAAATAGGTTAAAAATGACTCACGTCATGTTTTTAGGTGAAAATGGTACTAAAATCACAGATTATGTAAACAAAAATATTTATTCTATTGTATATATGTGTAATAAACACTTTTATCACCTCATTTTTTTATCATTTCATATAAAAATATTTTATAAAAATTTAATATGTGAAGCGCGCGGCGCTACCGGCAGACATTTTGCGCGGATAAAAATTTTGTGTCAATTATGCGACTGTCAGCAGATTCCTGTTTTGTATTTCCATAGACAACTTGGTAGTGATGTGTAGCTTGATCTATAATCGACCTTTTAGTTTTTGTTTGAGGGATGTAACTAAAATAATAACGGAGTAAGAACGATTTCTATGGAGAGACACGCGTTGACGTGTAAACACGCTTATTGTACTTGACTGCTGTCGTATTTTTAACGCATATATCTGCTTACGTTGCTGAGGGGTTAACTATTTATGGAGATAATATACAGTACAATACTTACCTGGTAGCTCACTTGAGATTAACACTTAATTAACATTATCTAATTGTTTATTAGCGAAATTTAGATACAGGATTTAGGACATAATTGGAAAATTGAATATAACTGGACTTTCTCTTAGGAATGGTATATTTAATTTAAGGGTACGACAGCTTAAAAAGGTAAGTTTTTAGTTTAGACCTGAATTCTGTTGGACTTGTTATGAATCTTAGTTCCGGAGGGAGTTTATTCCAAGCCTTCGGCCCAGATACTCCGAAAGCGCAATCACCAAACTTAGTATTTGGCTTGCGCATAAGTTCTATCAGTCATCTAGTGGGCCTTGCGCTAACTGACAGTAATTTAATAATCACTCACTGTTATTTTGCAAAATTATGTTTTTGTAAATTGTAAAGTCTTACCAGATAATGTGTTTAAGTATTTATCACAATTGTGTGTATTACATATGAATATAGCCTAAGTAATTTCTTCAGAATAGCTATGTCCTCAGAAACGATTTTTTTCTCCCTTATTTTATACTAAAAAGTTAAATGAAGAGATCCAAAGATATTTTTATGGTTTATATTTTCATAAAGCTAAAAAAGTGTTCTTCACATTGAAAAAATAAAACAATATGATTTTTCCTCATAATAAATGTAGTAATATGACTAAATTTAATAGTAATAAGTCGATTGCGCTTCCACAGTGGCATTGCACATGGTCAAGATAGAATAAATATTATATCCTTGCCAAGGGCATAAAGAATATTTTAGTATGACAGAAGTATTTTTTAATTATTGAAGACAATATTGACGATTTCTAAATGAAAATCTGAAACAGAATATCCTTTTCTGAATTTTCTGTTTCAGATTTTCGTTTAGAAATCGCTAATATTGTCTTCAATAATTAACTATTACAATTTGAGGTTTTACTCACTAAGTTATTCCAAAAAATAAATTATTATTTTTTAAGGTTCAAAATACCATAAACTCGAGTCAAGTGTTATATATCCGCTAGGAATAACAGACATTCAAGCAGTTAATCAAGAATAGTTTTTTCATGAATTGACTGTATCATTAATTGATTTTTCATGAAATGATTCTATTTATAATCGATTGTTCGTCAATGTTGCTTTAATCAAGAATAGATTTTTATGAATTGTTTATTCATCCAACAGACAGCGGCAACGTCAACAAACTAGAAGAGATGAAGCGGAAACGGGAAGAGCGGAAAATGCAGCGGCAACGCGAGCTTGAGGCGCGACGAACCGCGCGCACGCAGCAGGGACCCATGAAGTTAGCTACCAAAAAACAACCACCCTTCTAGCTCTTATCTGCTTTTAAATATTAAATTTGTACTCCTAATATATACTTTTTGAATTTAATGATGATAAGGTATTTAATGTTACACTATCCAACATACGGCTGCCCTAAAATTAGCTGCATATGTAAAACTACACAATGTTACAATGCTCATATTATAATATTTAGACCTGATTTTTTTAAATGTTTTGTTTTTTTTAATAACAATTCATATGGTCTCATAGAAATCGTTGTCTCCCTTATTGCTACGGTGAGAAGTATGATCAAAATGGTGTTAGAAAGAGAAAACACCGTACTGAAGTTAACTGCGGAAAAATTAAAATATATATCATTTTTAAACCAAAGGTTTCAACCGAGAATTTGAAAAAAATTTATGAAACATTGTGAATTTTTTTATTAATTATTTTTAATATGAAACAATAAAAAAATGAGGTGACAATCATTTTTGTTGTACATTTGTCTAATAAAATGCATGTGTTTTAATTTTTTTTTTCGTTATCAGAAATTTTAGTTACAAATTACGTAAGGTTAATTTTTTTTAATGTTTGAATAAAAATAATTAATAGTTCAAAAATAGTTTATATGTTTATTTCTAGTAATAATATTTGAAAGCGTATTTTATCACCTTGTTTTTAATTTTTGGATTCGTTCAGAAACAATCCATTTATTTTTATTTTATTGCAATGCAGAAATACTCGGACCTTCTGATAGATTATGCCAGAGGCCTGAGGGGTTAAGCTTTCACAAATTTAAGTCTGTATTTCAATCTAAGATTTCCAGTGAATAAAATTATAAAACTTTAATCTTTTAAACTCTTCTGAAATACATAGTAGACATAAATACATGTGGAATTTTGGGTAAAATGTTCAAAAATGTCATAATTGGTTTTCAAACAGCACCTATTACAGATAAATATTTTCGTATATGTATGTATTTAATAGAATTTAAAATATTTATGCCCGAGCCACACGAGGCCAGTATTTCAAGCCACGATAGCAAATCATTGCTAGTAACCTAATAACTAGCTTCGTGTAGACAGAATTAGCTTTGTTTTTAACCTAGTAAGCTAGTGAAGAAGCTAGTAAGCTAGCGTCTCAAGCCAGGATGGGGATTAATTATTTGAGCTAGTAATGCCCCCCACCACCGAAGTTACTATCCTGGCTTTGCGTTTAGCTTTATATGGCCGGCGAAGCTAGTACATGATTGCTAGTGTAGTGTTTTTCCCTAAGGACCTGTTACTTTAGTCACTGCAATGATACTGGCTTAAAATTTCCTAGTATCTTGCAAACTGCTCTAGCTTGTGCCAAGCCAGGATAGGTCGCCGCCGTAGTAGCTTGCTATCCTGGCTCGAAATACTAGCCTCATTTGACTCGGGCATTACAGTTTGAGGATTTTATTCACTAGATGTAAACCATAGACATTTTCCTAATTACATGTATAAAATATACAGATTTCAAAGACAGCTGATAAAGTGTGCAGTTAATTTTTGGTCAGCCCGTATCATAAAATTTATTTTACAGAGAGCTTGTTTTTTTGGTAGGATTGCCTTAGCCACTATTTGGCCCCTTCCAAAAAGGTTTTTGTTATTTATTTTTTGTCTTCTCTTCCTCTAATAATTACGGATAATATGAACACCAATCTCCTCAGTAAATTTAATAATAAACATAGGTTTTAATCTCATCATTCTCATTCAGGAATACTTTATGCTCAAACAAATATTGTCATACAGTGAAATCTCGATTGATAATTCCTCCAAAAATCGTTTTCCGCATATGTCGTTTATTTCTGCCAGTCCCAAATTAATTTAGCACAAATCACTCAAAAATAGATCGCATCGATCGTTCACTGTGCATCCTTTCACCGCATTAATACTTAAAGGCACCGAGTTTTAGCACTACAGTGAAACTCTCTTAAGAAGTTTTCCAAGGCACCGGACAAAAAACTTCTTAAGTGGGATCTAAATTTGGCATTTAAAAAAAATTATTAGTTTATTCTAGTATTGTTCACATAGTTATTAGTATTACGTAATATGTGTATTTAAAATCCACAAGTAAAATGAATTAAAAATATTTTATTGTTTCCTGCTACAGCAACATAGTAAGAGTAGGTAAATATCGGAAACGATAAAACCAATTTACGATGTTCATATGTTATATGGCGTATTTGTATTCTTTTTCCTTTCAAAAATGGCCCAAAAATAACTTTTAACAAATTTATCAAATTTCAAAGTTGATTTTCGAGTTCTGTGAAGGTTCTATTCAAGTTCTGTTATTATTTGAGTTCTGTGAAGCCCCTGGCTAATAATTATATAATTATAGAACTTGAATAAAACCTTCACAGAACTTGAAAATCAACATTGAAATTTGATGAATTGTTCAAATTCTGTGAAACAATCCGTCATTAGTCTCATATAAATTTGCTTTAGCAAAGTCTTACATTTTATAACTGTTGAAAAGGGGATCATTTCAGGTACCTAGGTGTTTTGACTTTGAACACTAGTTTTGGTTTGTGATAGTTTTACTGCCGAGCTCGTAAAACCTCTTAAATGGGATGCAGACAATAATAACAAAGTCATAAATTTGATGACTTTGGGCAAAAAGGGACAGTTTAGGTATATTTCATTACTCCTTTCAGTTTGTGGTGGATTTAATACCAAACTTTAAAAACTAGTAGGAACCAGTTTTAGCTGCAAAACTTCTTATTCAGTTTTTTTACAGTTTTTTGTATGGAATTTTCAAGGGACCGAAAACAAAACTTCTTAAGCGGGAAAACTTCTTAAGAGGGAACTTCTTAAGCGAGTTTGACTGTATTTTACTTTATCGATAGCTGCTTCTGACATAAGTTGTCGTTAGACATTCAAACACATTATGTTTTTACTTTCTAGTTTTTGAGCATGTCAACGTTAAAAATGAACCGTCCAGTGAAAAGTGCGTACTCTTCAAGAAAAATTAAAAATTGTTGATGAAGTTGAAAAAAATCCTGCTGAAAAATGCTTTGATGTAGTCAAACGTTTAGGAATCATAACATTTTTATTTAAACACATTCATTTATATGTGAAATTTGTATCTTTAGAATATTAAATATTTGAGTATGAATGTAGCTGTTTTTCTATATTCGCATTCAATGTTTTCCCGCTTTCATAGTTTATTCAATAGAACCCTTCAAAAACGATAGATAGAGGTTTCACTGTATCTTCGTCTTTAAAATTTCCTATCGCATTTATCAAATTTTTTCAATTTGAAATGTAAAATATATAATCTAGTTATGTAATGTACGGTTAAATGGAGGCATAGCTTAAACATACAATATAATATTTAATGAAATTATTTCTTATTACTGAAAAGTATTTTTTTTGACAATCAAACTTATTAACATTCCTTGTTCATCCAAGATGTTCTAATTATTCTAATGGCATTTTTTACTATGTCCTTTGTCCTATTTATTGTTTTCCTATAATAAGTTCTAAGTATGGCTTGGACCATTTCAGCTAACCAGAGAAAGTTTTCTCTTCAATTGTGCTTTAGCTTAACGGTACTGCGCGCCACTCCAGGCTGCAGCGCAGAAAGGTAAAGTCCGAAAGTATGGTAACAGTTTACAGCGCAGTCATTGTGAGATTTTTCTGAGCGGTGACCTCTGGAGCGGCGCGTTGTACTGTCGCTTCAAAGTGTACGTGTGGAACCTGTATTGTATAGTATTGTCATTATGACATTTGACCCTTCAATAAGCCTGCAAATGGATTTTTTCCTGTATTTAATATATTTTCCTGCACAGACATATGTTTTAGTCCAATTTAAATGGGTCGGTTTACATATTGCCTGGAATCTAGTACAGAAAGCTATTTAAAAATGTAAATATAATTTACCAATAATAAGTGGATAATTTCTATACGGCGTCCGGAAACTAGTGGCACAAGAGGGAACTACGTCACATTTGGGATTTTGTTTAATTTGAGCTTTCATTTTGGAGTAAATCGTGTCCGTGGTTGGAATTTTTTTTTAATTTTTTGCTACGGTTTAGTAGCAGAAAAAAAGTTTAAACAAAAAAATTATAAATGAAAAAAAAGTATTTTTGGTTGTCTATGTGACGTAGATTTCGCAATTTTCCACTTGTACCTTTAGTTACCGGACACTGTATATAGGACAGAGCTTATAGGTGAAAAAATGTCAAACAAAATCAATTTTTTTTTTTCACCATATGCCTTTTTTGCTTGTGATTTTCCTTTCTGTGCCAAACATTGTTTTCTTCAATAATTATTTTTGCACATATCTTACATTTTTATTTCAGGTTTAAAAATATATTAAAGTAGTCGAATGGTCTAAAGTGTTGGGTTCACACCCGGGAATTGCAGGTTCAATCCTCTGCATACTAAGTTCTCCATCATAGCACAAGCAACAATTTCACCTTCTTATGATTACAGTAAAAATAATGTCAGGTTTTTCTTAACCCGGGAATATTTGTCTTTTTTATTTTACTTTTTCAATGTTGTCATTATTTTGAAAAAAAAAATTTCACTGACAATTTCATGTTTTTTGCTAGAAGGAGGACAAATTTTTCATCTATAAGTGGAAATGATCCACTTACATTAATTTGTAAGATCAGAATTCCTGAGATTATTTTAGTACTGCAACTTGTACAGAGTTAGACAAATTTAACGACCTATATAAATTCGACCTTATGTCCTAGTAATATAAATTTAAAGAAAACTCTAAGTAAAATAAATGTAAAATTTTACCTATGCTAAGTCAATTACATATCAAATTTTAAAACATAGTTAAATATTCTAATTGACTGAATATTTGTGCCCTTTGTAATAATTCAAATATACCTAAAATTTTATATTAAGAAATGCCTCTTATAAATTGATAGGAGTGAAATTTAATGATTTTGGTGTATCCCAATTTTTGTAATGTGCCCTTTTATTTCCATGTGACCATGTGTATGATATTATTAAATTCTATTAAAATTAACGCTTTTCAAATTGCGTCAAAATTATATGTGCGTTTTACCTAATTATTGTGGCATTTAAATTTTATATCTCTACATGTATGTGTTTATATCTTTGTTGTCTTTCGATAATGTGTATTTTAACTGTGAGAATATACTGTTTTATAAAGAAATGTGTGAAGTAAAAATAATTTTTTTTAAAGTAATCATTTATCGTTTAGATCAAATCTTAACTATAAAGCAGAAATTGATCATAAAATTTTCGCAGATTTTTATCACGAGCTGAGCTTTGAAATGTTCTTAATATATAAGGCCCTTTGTACACAGAAATACTTACAAGCTGAGGCAACCACAAGTATCCTACCGATATGCTACTCTTTAAAGCTGGTTTCCGTACACGTCGCTACCCGAATTATTATAACTTGATCATTTTTTCAAGTGCAGCCGAAGAATTAACACAATGTCAAGTGACTAGCGACGAAGATAATAATATTGTTCTTCTTTATATTTACAAGCATAAAAAATGATCTAAAAGAAGATTTTGAGTTCACCCATACAATGAAATAAATATTAGTTGTAGGGAATTCGTCGCCACCAGGGAACTACATGAGAATGATATCAAATTGACTTTTTTTTCCAACCTCTATCCACGCCTTCTCCGCTTAATCCTTTCTAACGTATTCTGGTAAATTATAGTTATATGAACATGGATGTTTTCCTACCTCCAGAACAAATTTAACATTCAAATCATGTTCGGACGTCATTTCTGTCAAACGAGTTGTAGATGCAAATGCAACTTGCGTAGCATGCTAATAGCACTGTCAGCAGCGTGCAACTGATCTCAAACCCGACACGTCTCATCGTGTACGAACACTAGCAAAATAGTATGGCGGATACATGTGTAAGACCCCCGTGTACAAACGACCTAACTCTAAAACAAATTGACTCCGTATATTTTGTTTCCAATTTTTCATTTGTTCAATAAGAAAAACGTGTGTTGAAACTTGAGCGAAGCAGGTAGTTAACACTACATAGTTCCATTAATTTGCTCATTCGTAGCATTTATAAAGTAACCAAATCCCAGTGATAAGACGCCATTATTAAAAGAAATCTTTAAGAATCTATCAAATATGTACATACATAATATAAATAAATAATAGTAATATTAATACAAACAGAATATAAAAAAAATCTGCTTACTATTAAAATTATCTTGTCAAAATTAGTTTGCCCTTTTAACTTTGATTTAGAAAAAAAGTGTGTTATAATTACTAATACGGATTGTATCGATATGTTAGTTTTAATGTGTAATATAATAATTTTTATCACAAATAAAATGCTGAGTCAATTAAAAACTTGTTTATTAGTTATTTATCTATTATGTATTTATTATCTGTCTTTTATTTTTAAGTTACAAAAATATATTTCCGAAGGTTTAAACAATAATAATTATCATAAATCGTGTACAAACGGTGTTTTGCAATTAAACATTTTAATAAGGCTTTGTACGACAATCACGATTAATAAGTTAATGTCCTATTAAAAATAAAAGACTAAGAAAAGGTACACATTGAACGTGAACGTTTTGAATGAAAATTCAAAATTTTTCATATTCAAATGCATCAAATATTTCCCAATATTGTTGTTGCCAAAATCACACTGACTTCAGATGAGACCATCGCTTAGAGCATCATAAATAAACCACTCACGAGATCGATAACTTCGGGCTTTTTGTATGAAACAAATTTGTCCTACAAAACCATAGATATGCCAATATATAGACAGTAAAATTCCCATTCTGAGCCTACTTATTACACTATACACCAATGAAAAACTTTGAAAGTTTATTCCATAGATTTTCAGAGTTTTTCATTGGTGGATATATAGTTAAGCAAACATATTATGTCACAATATTTCGATTCAAATTTTCATTCGGAGTTATACCCCCTGCAAAGCATGCCCTGAGTAGGATATTAATGGCATTATGAGCAATGAATAAAGATTCAGATTTCACCTACACTTATGTAGGAATACTGCTGGATTTTTTAACCTACCCACCATAGACATTCAAATTAATAAACTTGCCTTAACATAAAATCTGGGTATCATTTCAACGAGCTGGAGGTAAATCACGTGACTATCTCTTTGGCACCAGGAAGGTTCGAGAATGCTTCGAATAAACTATGATATCATTATGAAATAACCTGACCATGCATAGAAAAGTAAGTTGGCTAAAGTAAGGCAAAGGTTTGCAGAACTGCCCATTGTGTGACTTTTCTGCGCAGGATCTGAATTTTCGTTCTTATAGGAATCACCTGGGGCAGCTATGCCAAAATTCAGTGAGGTCGGTAAATTTAACACACTAAATAGTTTAACAAAATATTAAATTTTGGAAACAAGCCCGAACTTTTTTTTACCCGATTTGGGTAAATAGTTAAGTTTTTTATGGAGTCAGAAATTTGTGCGCCATTGTAAAAGGGACTAGTAATTCGTAAGATTTTATTTTCATGGACCGAATGGTGATATTACAATGCGAGTTGCTTGTAAACTGTCAGATTCATTCATCTGTCAGAGATACGCAGCCTCCCGCACTCCGCGCAGTTGGTTTGTTTCCCTTTCCCTGATTGGCTTGTCTATTAATTTAGATGACTAATGTCTATGCTACCCACACATTCGTAGACTTCGCTATTGGGACAGAAATTTAACATAGAAAACCTTAAGTTGCTTGTTTACAGTCTTTACTGACCAGTTCTTCAACAATTTATTAGGGATATCAAATTGTAAAGTCAGCTATATATTTATGTTGTGAAATTGAAAATATTCTTGTATTGCAAAATGCTGACTTTCATAACTTGTTCAGCAAATACTAGTAAGTAACTATTATAACTTCTACTTACTAATCGTCGCCTCAGTACTTAATTGTCCAAACGACCAATTGACAAATTGTTCAATTTCCATTATAAAACTAAAAAAAAATAAACCAAAAGCGATAATTAGTCACTTTACTGAGAATTACTTAAGCGGATGTAAACTTTACCTTTAGTAAATACATAGCTTTATCTTAAACACCTATTATATTGTTTCATTGAAGTAAAGAGAGAAAACCTCCTCTCATGTAAAATTATCTAATTAATGGTCGTTTGAACAATTAAGCACTTGCGTGTACTAAATATGGCGTAGTTTGGACAAGCAGAGAATATAACATTTCCTAACGTTGTACGAGCACATTATATACATCATTATGTACATATTATGATGGTACACATGGATGTATTTGTTAAGTGCGTTGTTAAGTAAACATTTGCCATGTGATTGTGTTTTATGGCATTCAGCATGATAATATTGAGACAGGTGAAATAATAAATAATACAAGTAGGCACTTTTATTTTGTTTAACACATTTATTAATTTCACAAGAAATGATAAACATATAATTTGTTAGTTAAAAATCATCAAACCAAAACCGTATTATTAAAAATGTTTAAAAAAAAGAACATATTATTTACCAGGACAACCTAGACCGTATTAAAATCCTATAAGATATTTAATTTTACAAATTATATAAAGTAAGACTAAGAATCTTATAGACATATAGTACGATCCTACAAGCTGTTTTCCCACAAAAAGAAAGCATCTCAACGCCATAATCAAAACTAACTTAAACAAACACATTTTATTTGCAATACAATCATTAAATCATTTGTTAAATCAAAATAAACCACGGACAAAAAAATTAGAACAATAGTGATGGGATTTTAGTGACAAGAAAAAGCACGAACAATAAAGAAGGCATTTCACAGCCATATAAGATAAATTTATCTGATAAGTAGGTACTTTATTCATAACCAAGAACTTTCTCAAGGTAATTTTTTTTTAATATCAATATTAAGTAGTCCTTGAGTGTATAAATTCCTTGCAATACGTCATTAATGACGTGTTATCATTGAAATTGGCATTGAACACAAACAACATTCACTTTTGAATATTAATATATCGTTCTAGTTTGCAGAATCAAAATGAGAAGTCAACGTACAAATAATACCTTTATTGTTCAACTCAAGGCGACTGAATAATATGTAGATAAATATGTAATATCTTACTAGTAAATATGTAAAATCTTACTAGTAATAGATTTGGTGGGGAACGATTGCAACAAAAAATGATAATACTATTTAATATGTATGTGTAAGAGGTTATTTGATGAGATATGGTGTCTCGATTGGCTGTCTCGTGGGATTACAACTTGGCATGCGGGGTGGCTGTCCTAGCGGCTAATTGTCAGGAGGAGTCAAACCTGAAATTTAATAAAATACATTTATAAAGTGTATAAATCATAGCAGAAGAAGTCGGGGACGCCTGACGAAGACATGGCACAATCAAGTGCTATATCAAATACTTAAGTCGGGCTATGTCAAGAGTATGTATGGCAGGCAGATTACGGTACCCATGAATTTTATGTTATATATTTGTATTGATTTTTTATTGTTTAGTTATTGTTGGCTGCCAGCTAATTGGCATGGCAAGTGGTATGACTGTTGTGGTTTGTCTGTTGTTGTATGTCTGTTGTTGTATGTCTGTTGTTGCATTAAATTATTTACCATATAGTCAGGGCTTGATATGAACCATAAAAGAAATATATTAACAGAAAAAAAAATAGTGAAAACCATAAAATAAATCATTGTGTACATGCATTACAAGAACTTTAGTAGACAAAACCATGCGAGCCAGAATATCTTCTCGCTCACACATATTAGGCAACCTTTTCTACAAACGGAAGTCATCATAGATCTCCTATTGGACACGCAGCCCATAAATCATCTAATCAGTGGCCAGTTCTCTGCCACCTACCGAAGGATGTACCGTGGACGGCCTATAAAAGCAGGTGCATGGCCTTGAACTAACAGATATCCATATCAAGCCCTAGGCTCAATACCCGATACTGATAGCGAGATGTGTCGTCCCTTTCAGCAAAGTCGAAGAGTACTTAGAAGATTTTTGTCTTTCGAATATAGTCCGAGTTAACGCGCTGTGTTGCCTGTCTCGTGAGCGTACTTATATTGTTTAATATATAACTATTTACTATTTATTATTTTTTTCTTACTTTTCCTACTTGTCTATACTCCGAACTCACTCTTATAATTGATTATAACTAATAAAACCATTATAATACTTATTTTAAAACAATATTTTCTTTTTAAATTTTTTTTCCAAAATGATTAGTTAAGCATATTAAACAAGCAACTATTGAAACATATTCATGAAAGAAAAGTGTATATAACATGCAAAACAATTTGTTCACTTTAAAAAATATAATGACAGGTGTGTGAACGATATTGCCAATATTAACGCATATAATAAGCGAAAGATAATGCAATCAGTCGACAATCAAGATAGATATCAAAATATTAAAAACAAATGACATCTTTGAACATTTATTGTAAAGATTTACATCCTACGTAAAAGAGAAACCAGTAAACAAACAAATCAAAAAATTACTTACCTCATATTCATGGAATTAGAATTGCCCGTCTCCAGGTTATACCCCAGGGTCTTGTAGTACGCAATGAGACTATCCTTGCAGTCCAAGGACATCTTGTAGCAGCCCATCGTCTCTGCCAGCAGAGAAACGGTCACTACAATCCTGCAAAAACGCAAGCACATGGTTCAACATTCACATAAAATTAATATGCAGTCACTCCTTGAGACCTATAAAGTAATTTTAGTCCCGGGTCGATAGATCATTTTACACAAGTCACTGGCAAAGTGATCGGGTCAAAAGAATCAAAAATGGCATAGATAGATCGATGCGCATATGCCGTGTTGGCGTAAACTATAGATGTATAAATTGTGTATACTTAGAAATGACTGAATTGGACTGTCATTGAAATTCAGGCTGGAACTGCAATGACCGCCTGATCCAGATTTCAGTAATCTGCCACATGTATTTCCCTTTCGCGAATGAGATTCGAGACGCGAGATGCTCGCTGACAACTCATTGAACAAAGGACCGAATCATTTTTGGAAAAAAAGACACAATCGGTCGTTGGTGGTTCGTAATTGAGCAAAGTGATTGGGTCGATCGCAATCAACCCAGGACCAAGTAATGTTAATTAACGTAAAAGGGAGGGTATAGAACCCATATCCTCGCGACTCAAATCTACTTCATATTTGTATGGTGAAGGAGATCATGGTGACGAGAGATGCTGAAAATTTTCAGCCATTCAATATCATCCTACATTGTACGTATTCATGTACCCCTGGAGAACTGGCGGAGTTAACATTCTTACATAATGTGCTCTGTGGATTCAACTTGTCCACACACAATGCAGAATCCTTAAGTTTCCCGTTGTGGAAGTTATTTACAAGAATATCATAGATATATCACAACAAAGCATCAAAGTAAAAACAGTAAATAACTTACAACTTTCCAAGCTGCTTTCCTCTATATGTATTATTTACAACTACATCTTCTAATCTTCCTCGCTGTAAAGAAAAATAAAATGTATTATTTATCACGTAAAATCCAAAATACTTAAATTAACCCACTTGATTCTGTGCAGAGGAGGGCGATTTCACTGATAATCCATTGAAATATGTAGATCATTTGCCATTTATGTGGAGAAGAAACCTAGGTATTCTGAGTCTGTTTTGCAGGTATTAAATCGGAGCCCTAGCAGCATTGATCTACTGCACACTGGTGGGTGGAATAACGGCACAACAGTCATTCATAGTTGATGTCAGCAGAATGTTAATGAACCATTCTGATATTGCCAACCAAATATTGGTGTTTTTTTCCATTAAAGAAATATCTACTTTAACCCTACTGCATCTGAGGGGGTAGTGCACAACCCCAAATGAGAGTTTTGTTTGATATCTCTTGTTGTTTTTTACATCATATAATATCACATAATTTAGTTAATCCTATAAAAACTATTCAGTAATTGATGTGCAATTAAAAAAAAATTACTACGTTACTGTCAAATAATATGTATCAGAAGTGCAGAAGTAAAAAGTATATTTTTCTGGAATGGGCTACAATAATATGTATTTGAGTTACGCCTGATTTTGTACTATCTCTTTTAGCCGTTTGCATAGCTTAATGATTGACCGATGGGTGAATATGGGCGATGTCCGGTTAAAACGGTGGATATAAAATATATAAGTAGTAACTAATATCTGATAGTTACTGGAAAAGGCAAAAGTAATATTAAGAGACGGTGCGTATATACGGGGGACCCTAGTGAGCCCCAAATACGTAATTTTTACCTTCAGATATGTAATGGTTAAAAAAAATTCATCAATATCACAATACCTTTCAGTAATTTCAAATCAGTATACAAATGTACCGGCTATGATATCTAAAATTTTTAAATAAAAGATTACATTTTTATTTTCCTGATAAATAACAGCAACTTTACGTCATATTTAACAAAGTATTTTTTTTCCATTCAGCGCAGATAAATTATTTAAATCACAGTAATCTTAATAACTAATACCACGCCATATGATATGTTATCGGGTTGTGATGCATGGTTTCATTTCAATCGTATTTATGTATTTGTTATCAAAGATTATGTTTAAATCAAAGAGAGATAAAAAAAATTCTTATTGAAATCAATAGATATAATCTATGACGGAAGGACCTGTAAGTATCAAATCAAAAAGATAACTTTTCAGAAAGCCACCATGTTTAAGTGTGGGAATGATTTGGACCTGAATAATGAATTTAGTACCTATTTATAAATGCTATTAATAAAGACAAGAAATGCCATACAGGGAGTGACACAAGTCTGAAGAAAATACTCTTAAATTTCATATACCGAACTGTGTTTCACTGTTGTTTTGAATTTCAAATGGATGGCGATATAATAAGTGTAAGAGAGACAGAGCGCATTCCAAAAATCAGTGGCAACGTTGGATTCCATTCAAACTATGTATATGGAAGGAATTTCTAGGGTTTTTATTTATTCAATGACTAGCTGTACACCGCCAAGCGTTGCTGTGGCTCAGTTTGTCTGTGTAGATAGAGAAACAATAGCGCGTTTTACTTTTACATCCAAGAAACCATGTTTTTACCTGTCACATGTGATATTATATAATATAGGTTTATAAAAACACACACATATTCGAATGCAACATCATAATCTTAAAGCAATCAATGAAGAACTTTCGGAGATTTAAGATTTTGAACATACGAACAATTTTATTTATATAGATAGTATTTATCTGCTCAATCAATAAACAAAGTAATATTATAAACTATTGAAAAACTCTACAAATTTAATAATATTTATGCAAATACATTACAGAACCAAGATGCAAACCTCATTTCCAGCTTATCTTTTACTCCAATATCAGCATTAAATAGTACACTAACTTCATCATTAAATCATTGAAATAATTTTCAGAATTTCATGTAATTGTATGTTACAGGTAATAAACTACACACTATTAGTACAATTTTTTTTAAATTTGACTATAATTCTCTGAGAAGAGATCTTTACAGAATGATCTTTGCTATACACCATATAGGTAAATTATTTTGTTAGAAAAGGGCTTAATTTAATCTACTAAAAACGTATATAATATAGTTCATATTCAAGTATTGTGAAAGTTCTATTCAAGTTCTGTTATTATCCAAATACTGTGAAACAACCGGCCCATGATGAATCAATAACATAACTTGAATAGAACTTTGAAATTTGATGAAATGTTCAAATTCTGAGAAACAACCCGTACTTAATAATAATAATGCTAAGTACTCCTAAATCATTAAAAAGTCATAGTATAAAGAATTGTCGCTAAAGACTAGTACGAACTTACTCGATCAAGTAAAACCGACAAGTAAGAACGAGGGCTCAAGGCGATGTCCACACATACGGGTTCACTCGACAAGATTGGCTCGACGTTTAGTATATGCCGAGCAGTTTGAGCCACAGCATGGCCACTACTAACTTAATTGATGTAATTACACACGATTCCTACTCGATATCGAGTAAAACGTTAAGTAGGAACAAATGTGCATACTAAGCTCGAGGGACAGGAAATGATTATTACCAGGGCACAATTGTGGATAAACTTCTGCTCAATGGCAAGGGTTGCGCTGCCAATGATTTTCTTAGATCTCGTATCCTCAATTACTGTTACAAAATAACCTCCAGAATGCTGCATAAAGTGGAACCGGTCTGTAAAAAAACACTCAAATTAACATCTTCATGTTATATAACAATGATCAAAGTTTTAATTAATTTGGACTTCAATTATTGGTAGAGTTGGAATAAGATTTGATAATGTTAGCTTTCAAAATAAATTAGTCCATGAATATCGATGGCCCCCCCCTGAGTTTGTGTATTTAGGAAGTATGTTTACGAGAGATGGGAAGGCTGACAGAGATATTGAAAGAAGGGTAAGTGCAGGTAATTCCGTTAATGGAGGACTGAACGCCGTTGGCGCTAACAAAAAAATTGTCCAAAGAAGCGAAGTTAGCAGTCCACAGCGGAGTGCTGGTACCTACCCTGATGTATGGAAGTGAGGCATGGAACTGGCAACGAAATGATGAAAGTAGATTAAATGCTGTTGAAATGAGATCTCTGAGGCGTATGTGTGGTAAAACCATGTTTGATCGTGTGAGGAATGTGGAGATCTGCAAAGAGTGCAAGGCTGATGTAAGCGTAATGAGTAAGATTAAGAAAGGGACGCTTAGATGGTTTGGGCATGTAGAGCGAATGAGCGAAGATAGGAGTGTAAGGAGGATATATGATGCAAATGCGAATGGTAGCAGAAGTCGGGGACGCCCGAGGAAGACATGGCACGATCAAGTGAATCAGATACTCGAGTCGGGCCATGTCAAGAGTCAGAATAATAGAAGAGTATGTATGAGACGATGTATGAATGTGAATGAGGCAAGAAGTTTGTGCCAAGACCGAGTTGTTTGGCAGTTCGTCCTCTCTGCCTACCCCTGCGGGGAAACGGTGTGTTGGTTAGTTAGTTAGTTAGTTATATCGATGGCTTCTGCCAGTGCATCTACAAAAATGAAACTTTCCAGGAGAGCAGTTTAAAATACGAAATGTTACAACTTTTTATACAATCAACCAAGCGATTTTATATTTTCAGTACACACTTTATGTCGGGTTATATGTTTTTAAATGTTAAATATCAAATTAATTGTATTTTAAGAAAAAGTCTAGTTGTTTCTTGTAACCATCATAAACTATTGATAAATTGAATATTTAGCCCCCTGTGTGAAAAAAACATCCTGTATTCTGGCCAACAGACTGTCAACAGAATGTTGCTCACATATATGCCGCAATAGCACCCTCAGCGGAACGCCGAACAAACATTTAACTTGACATGCACGTTTTTATGTTGTGATTTATTCAAAAAGTATGCAGATGACCACTTTTACGTTACACCTCACAAGAGCGCCCCTATCTGCACATTTTAAAAAGACAGGGGGGACATTCTCGGATAGTGTTGTGAGGCGGATTAATGGTAGGGGCTGTAGAAAGGGATTTAAAGTGGGTCTTGAAGAGGCCTAGATTATATGAAGGATGAAAATCAGATGCCGGTAGATCGTTTCACATGTGAGCCGGCTTACACACAAGCAAGTCGAAGAAACGACCCATTCACATCAATTAAAATTCCTGCAGAACACATTCAGCACGCCTAAATTGCATCTGTGCATTAGAATTTGCAAGCAGTCTGTTAATAATGGATCGTCAATCTGTCGGACTGCCCTCTTTTGCATTATTATTGATTTTAGATGCTTAATGCGTCACCAACTTTAAGGAACTCAAATTTTGAGCCATCATTTGTGGGCACAAATATATTTTTTTTTAAATTCCTGGAGATGTGGGTTAAAGAACAAGGCCTTAGAATATAAATACATGCACATTGCGAAAAAGACTCTGAATGTGTTTTAGGACAGTTCCTGTATTGATTCCTAGTTGATGCTACTGGGTAGTGTCGAGCCATAGTCAGTACATGATTCGATGAGTTTGTTTATATTAGTCTAATTATATTTTAAGTCAAGAACATTTTTTAAATTTATAATATTATTTTTGCAACATTTCTTGTACATAATTATGACAGCGTATTTTATACAGCGTCAACCTTGAAAAAAAAATTAAGTTTTGTAGTGCTTATTGTTATGCATTGTACTTAAAAATAAAAATAAAAATATGAACTCTAAAATATGAGAAAATTTATCTTGTTTAAGTTTGTGTTAACAACTTTGTCGTAAGATCAGCCGTTGAGGAATTATTTTGAAAACAACATTTTTTAGCACCTTTAAAACAAAATGTTGACCTTAGCGACGGTCATCCGAGGTCAAAAACTAAAAAAATTTTTGAAGATGCCAACCTTTACAATATGAAATATCTTTTAGACCACAGGGCAGGGCAAAAATCAAACTATTAATACATACGTGATAAAAGATTTACATATATATTGAAAACTAATCACTTTAACGTGAATTAAAAGTTATGTACACAAAGTAATTGGGTTTTCAATACAATGCTTGTGTCCTGAATGGTACGGTAAGGTGAGTTAAATTTTATTAAAAAATCTTAAAACATTAAAAGCTAGAAAATAAATTATTCAAATTACCGTCAAACTGCTGCCGCGTACAGTTTCCTACGCTCGTAAGTTGGCTAAGTAACTCTAAGAATCCCTTATCGTAGTCTCCTCGCTGGAGGGGGCGCACCACCATCCAGGTCTCTCCGGGATCCTGGGCACTGATGGGCGGGCTGAACTTGGTGGGGCTGCGGGCAAAGTCCACCTTCTGCAGCATGGAAGGCGGGTAAAGGTACTCTTCTGAACTGGCCACCTGGAATAATATGTACAAGTCAAAAGAGCCCAATTACAACAGATGCACTCCGTTGTCCATCCTGTTGAAGTGTGAAATGGATGAAGACACTAATCAAATTCAAATTAATTGAATTATAACATTCGAAATTGATTTTACAAGTCAAAAGAACCCAAGTATCTAAAACAGTTTCACCGTCGACCCTACTGCATTAGAAAACGTACGAAAAAGCCAATCAAATTCAAATGAATGTAATTATGTTTAAATTTGTGAGCTAATTCAGATGCACGGCATTATCAACCCTCAGTACAGAAAGTATGAAAAATTAAATTTCGCAAGTAAAAAGATCCCAATTGTGAGGTGAGCTATTTTGTCATTGTCGACCCTACTACAGTATGAAACATTAAAAAACGTTAATCAAATTCTTCAAGATTTAAATTACGACAGATTGCCGAAATAATTTCAACGAACAATTTTTTATAATTATTAGAGTTTTCAAACCTATCCATTTTCTTTGCAAAATTACTGACGAAAACTGTTTTTCAACAGTTTTCCGAAAATGTCTCGGTTTTATTTTGCATTGTTCATAAACGACGCATCGGAGTTCTTAGCGGCAGAACCATACAACACTACCCTTGATGATGGACGCTATTCTTTGGAAGATTATGAGTATTATAATTATATGTACTTACATTTGATTTTAAAAATAGCTTCGCTATTTGAATGTTGTCCTTTTCATAAGCAGTGCTACATTTTTTGTTTGATTAATATTAATATAATGTGTCTTGTATTTATATTATTTTTTAATGATAAATAAGTCGAGGTTTTTAATGCATAGCACAAAGATAACAAATTATTATAAGCAATAATTAGTCACTTGAAATATCCATACAAATTGAAAATATCAGAGTAAAAATAAATGTCGCCGACGGGAAATGAACCCGCACTTTCTGATGTCCGGTCAGATGCTCTGGACCACTGAGCTACATCGGCTTATTTCCAACCCGCCAAATAATTCAATATGTACTAGTACTTCAATCAACAATTACTGCTTATTATATTTTTTCACCTATCTGCGGCATTTTTTTTTACTCGGGAGATATTTTCAATTTGTATGAATATTTCAAACGACTAATTATTGCTTATAATAAATTGTATTTTTATAATGTCATTGAATAAAAGAGAGTTTGTAAACTAACAGGTATTGACATTATCGTTGCAGTGAAATATATTTCTAGTTTGTGATTTACCAGTAACAATGGTGTTATCTTGCAAAAAGTCATATAAATCACTTGTCATATCTAATTACCTAAGTAAATATTAAAGCGAAAGATTATTTTAATTATTTAATCTAGTTAGTTATCAGTTTTTTTTAAACAGTTAATTAGCTATAATATTCACAGAGGAAGTAACAAATGCTTCAATTGCTTACTTATCTTTAATCCTCATTAAATACTGATTTGAATTTTGATAAGTTATCAAATATTATTTCAAATACTATGTATTTCAAATTTTGGCAAAGATAACCTGTTTTAAAATAATGGTGTATAGTGTGGCTTGAAAAGTGAAAGGAGTCAATCAGCCAAAACCACAACATAATAAAATGTTAACTTTTATACCATTCAAAATGTATATAAGCTTAAGAAACAAGTCATAAAATTACAGAAAACGCTTTGCACTGTTTGAACTGTTACAGGTGTTTAAAAAACGGCGAATTTCAAAATTTACATCGAAATCTAAAAAATATTAGCCGAAAACTTTAGGTCAACAATTTAAACATTGAGTATTTCATAGTAAATTTCTAAATTATGCAATAAATTAAGGGTATAATTAATTATAAAACATATGTGCATTCGCACAATGCATTGTCATATTTAAATCCATAGACTTTGTTGGTTATTTGTGTAAATACGACACGTTCATAAATAGCATGTTCCACATCATTGAAAATTTGTACATTTTCAATTTAAATAAAATTCTAAAATAAATAAAACAGAATTCTTACCCCGTTAGCGTTGGGAGCCCCCATCGTCGTAGAATAGACTATCAATTGACGTGTTACAATGCACTAAACTAATTTACCATCTCCTAGAAACCTGGCATTGAAATCTCGCGGCTCACTGGTTAGAATAGGAAGTTGTTATCATTATCATTAACATTTTTGAGAACCACTTGAACAACTTTCACCTGTCAAAACAGTTTTTAACTCTAAAAGGCTACTCAGTGAAAAATTGTCAGCACTGGATTTAGTGAACAGGTACCCCACGAGAAATCAAAAGGTCCACCTACGGTAATTTTTTTTAGTCTATACCCCAATGCTTAAGAAATTCTCTATGTTTGTCAATTTCAAAATAACCATAGATCGGTTTCTGACGTATGTCAGATTTATAAAAATGTTACGAGAATAAAATATTTTAATTTTTTGTTAATCGTAGTCTTCCTAGTTATTCTAGGTTGAAAACATCATTTTAAGTTTTTTTTATATATAGTTGTTAATATAATATATAATCAGACATGCTGCCTTCTTTATCGAAATGTTTTTGTCGGATAACCTCTTTTTCAAAGCTACCTCTAGTAAAATGTAGTGTAACTCCTGTCGTACATTTGCATACTTCCTCTGTAAATAATTCCTTTTGGGAGGCTGACAGAAAGGGAGGTTATAAAACCGCTATAATAGATAAAAGACCCGCACTGGTGCAGATACGAGAAGGCTTCAAAGAACTCAAAAAGGAAATTGGAATCTGGAAGAATGAAGTTGTGGAATTTTTGGAAACCGATCCCCTGTTAATCAACAGGCCGGGTAAAAACTAGAGAATATAATTGAATAATTTATGTAGTGCCGTTTTTGTGAAAAATCATGTGAAGAGCGTTATGCTCAAAACTCGTCTCATATAAATAATAATGTACTGTCCACCGATTTAGCCACTTGTCTTATTCATCATCTTACATTAACATTATACCGAGGATCGGGATGGCGGAATAATAGTCAATAGAATGCACAATTTATTGAAATAACAGTTGTTTTTAACGTAATTACTACTATTTACAATGGAGGAGAAAAGACACATTAAAGTTCCATTTTTTCAATCACAATTCTAAATATCCGGTGATTTGGAAGTCGACGCCATCTTTTTTTCTTGTTAGTATGATTTGAAATTTCCGAAGGCTCCATTTCAATCTAAATATTCACAAATGATTTAAATAACCCAAACTAAAAACCTATTTTATGCCTGTTTTCCATCTTCCCCGGCGTAAATAGTTGTTTCTAGTAGTAATAAGGTTGAAACCAAGAGTTTTATTTTAAATGCCTATAAGCGTGCAGCGGGGTAATGTAACTCTATCCCTGTTTTGTAATGGACCCATGTATTTAGTACGATTCGGCAATAATTGTGTTGCCTCCAGGTGAGACGGACGCTGTGTGGGTGTTCGACGATGAGAGTAAGCTGAAGCGCTGGGTGACCACCTCGGACAGTGACCACGGCGAGGGCTTCAGCAAGTGCACCTTCGAGATGAGCAAGTCCGGCCGCGGCCTGTTCTCCGGCACTCTAGATACGCGCATGCCCAAGGACGGCCGCATCAAGCGCGCCGGCTACGCGGGAATACGCTCCATCAGGCACCAAGTAGGTCACTTCTTATATGCTTTATAGTACAGACATTTTTACTCAGCACATATTGAAAAGTGATTAAGTTAGTCAGGTTGGAGAGTGGCTCGGCTATTTGGAACCATCACGATGTGGAGATTTCACTCCTTGCAGCTCAGAAGAAAGGGGTAGGCCGCTACGCACTTTTTCAATCTGCAGGTTGTTTCGAGAACTTGAATTATTTTCTGCTATATCTCTTTTTTCTTTCCTATGTATTGTTCATCTATTATTTTTATAATGAGTTTTTGTAATTAGATCTCTAGGTATCTCTCGGCTATACACCAGTGGCGAAGAAATCAGTGTCGCTAGTTCTTCAGAGCACCTTTAATTAGTATAACAGTAGAACAAACACATCATCTTTAATTTATAAGCAGGTCTTCTTCTTCTTTTGAATGGTGGAGGGTCAGAGGGAGACATTTAGGTCAGCAAGCCAGTCTAGATCCTCAGAGGCCATGTGGAGGAATGCATGGAGCAGGCGTACATTGACCACAAGTTAAAGCACTAATCTCTCTGTTTTTTCTGTTAAGAAATCCTTCAAGAGAGACTCGTACCACGACTGGACTAACTACAACACCCTGGTGTTGAAGGTGCGCGGAGACGGGAGGTCGTACCTCATCAACCTCTCCACAGAGGGATACTTTGACCTCCTCTGGAACGACGTCTACTCCTTTGTGTTGTTCACCAGGGGCGGGCCCTATTGGCAGATTGCTAAGGTAATATTTTTAGACCTTAATCCATTATGATATTGATTATTGAAACAACAAGGATAACAAAATAAGAAACAAATCATGACCAAACCGCACAAACTATCAACGTGGAGCAACTAATGAAAATTTTGCGTGTGCTGTATACTCCGAAGTCGAGGGGTAAGGCTCTCGACTAGCAATCCGAAGGTCACGTGTTTAAATCTCGGCATGCAAAATATAGTATGTATTACTATAAAGTAAATTTTACTTGATTTATTTCACAATTCATTCGTTTAAAATAATATATAGTATACTTTCGGCACGTTCCAGAACAAAAGATTCTCTCAGTATCGCCCTGGTGTACCACCACCATTCAGAATTGAAACGTTGCTTGAAATGACTTTAACCTTGTTTGGGGACCAGATTTTTTGGGGACGTTTGTTAAGATTCCCCAATCTTAACAAACGGACTGCAATCTTTAGAGCACAGGCGTCAGGTAGGTATGCTGTCCTTGTTCTATCGGTATTACAATGGAAGATGCTCTGAGGAACTAGCGTCATTGATCCCTTCGGCACCGGTGCGTAGTCGGGATACACGCCAAACGTGCGCCCAACATTTGTACACGGTTGATATTTGTCACATGAGAACGGGTCGCTTCTACGATTCGTTCTTAAGTTCAACAGCTCGGCTGTGGAACGAACTGCCGGCCTCTGTGTTTCCTCCCTCCTACAACATGGGACTCTTCAAGACCCATGTTCACTCCTTCCTCTCCACAAAAAGACCCTCCACACAGCATCCCCAAAGATGACATAGGTCCTGAGGGAAATTATTTTCTTCAGGGCCTCCTGTGTGGAGTTAATATAAAAAAAATGAATAGCCAGGTACTCCCCCACCTTCCTCCCCCTCCCCAATACCTTCAGCCTCACAACAAACCTCAATTGAGGATGCCATAGTTTCACTGGCTCCGGACGATTGGGAGCAGTTACTCTTATGCGATATTCACGTAAAAAAATTTAACAAACCAAGACAGGGGCGCCACTCTACGTAGATGCAATGGTATAAGTAAAAGATGTTGGCGACACTTGCAGTTTCATACTATAATTCATGACCCATCTTCCTTGTTTCGGTTATCTATGGTTGAAACAGTATTTATGGTTTTCAGGAAATATGTATTATTAGTGATAAAAACTTCACAATAGAAAAGCAATGAGGTGGCGATATTGGTTAATGCACCTGTCCGGCAGACGGGAGATTTGTAATTCAATTCTTGGTCACACCTAATAATTTTTCTAATTCATATTGTTTGATTTTTATGTATTGTTTCAATAAATAATAATGTTATAAGAAATATTATTTATTATTAATGTCTTCTTGGTGACTGACTAACTCATCAAAATGACAATTCAACACACCTTAAAAAAGTGATGAAACAAAAACTATATTAAATAGGTTAGTTTTGTTTCATCGCTTTTAATGACTTTATATAATTTTGTAAGGTGTGTTGAATTGTCATTGGGTTGAGTTATCATGGAACCATCTATTCTTATATGAATATCTTAATTTTCAGTATACAAAATAATTTTAAAAAAACTGTCTTCCTTTACTATTTACTTACTTCAGTAAATAATTAATGAAGTCTCCTTAAAATTAAATTACCTTCCACTTAACACACTTCGGACGGGAAAGGTATTCCTACCCGTTCAGTCGATTTTTGCTTAAGGACGTGAAGGGTATTTTTACCTTTTGCCCCGGCTTCATTTCAATGGCAGAAAATAATAAATTATCCAATTTTTTTTGTACGAATATTATATGCCAATCTCTTTCTAAAGGTCCCAACTATATGTACATAATTATCAAATGGCAATACAATTCTTCTTTTTATATTTATATTCGAGTCTTTCGTGTACATCGGTATTTCAACAAAGGGACCTTTTATTATTGAATACCTGACACTTGATAAGCAATGCGTTTGAAGATTAACGAAATAAATAATTTTCGGTTAGTTATTTTATAGCTTGGGTATGCTGAGTTAGTATGTAGAAATTTTTATTAAAATATTTTCACTATTTTCGAAGATATAGCGATTTAAAACAAATTAAAATAATTCGACCTTTATTTTCGCCGGTCGCCAGCAATCCGCCGGCGCAAAAGATACCAGCCTAAAGTGTGTTAAGTTACCCTTTACTTGAGTCACCCCTAAACTTAAGTCGCCTGACATCAGTCAGTCAGTCAGTAGTTCTAGTATTAACTATTTAAGAAACATATATGTACAGCGCCCGTGAGGTGATTTCTCACGAAAACGGCGCTATATAAATTATCCAAATATTATTATTATTATAAGTCACCCTGCACTTAATGCATCCCACGATACTTTTTTTTTTTTTTTATCATTTTAATATAGGTCATAGTTACATTAATACATACATATTTTGCAAAATATAATATTTAGGTTCATAATTGGTCATGTATACCTTATCAGAAAAGAGGAACTGTTGTGCCTGATAAGGGAGCCACGATTCTTACTTAGATTCAATGTTATAATATGATGTTATGTGTAAAATATAAATATAATATATATATATATACATATATTTTTTTTAATATAAGGTTTTTTGGAAAAAAAGTTTGATTTTATTTATTTGTTCTTGTTGGTTCGTAATACAGCGCAATTCGGAAGGGAAATTATTGTAGTTTTTTATGGCTTGGTAAATATAATGGTTTTGCATTTGAGTTGTTTTAAAGATTGGCGTAATAAATTGATTTCCATTTCTCATCAGTTTGTAAAATTCTTGATATTCTGTGTTATTTTTTTCTTTACACATTTTTATAATTGAAGTTTGCTTAAATATATCATCAATATTTGGTACTGGAAACAATTTAAAAAGCAATTTTGTTGGGAAAGTAGAGTTTTTTTTAAGTATTACCTTTATAATAATTTTTTGCGAGACTTTTACTGGTTTAGGTTGTTTTTATAAGATCCTCCCCAACCTATGATCATATATGGACTTTTTGTAGAAATGGTGTTTTGCCTTATTTCCAGATACCTTTTTCCAAGTTCTTCATGGGCTCGAAGGGCCGAATCCAGGATAAGCAGAGTCGGGTGCCACTGGACAAAATATCTCACTTTGGCCTCTCTGTCGGGGATAAGATCAATGGTCCCTTCACTTTAGAAATAGAATATATTGGTAAGTAACACACAAAATGTGAACTGGATTGATTTATTATACTTATTTATTTTTGGGGTATTATGCCCTGTAGTCCTACCTCCTTCTTTAGCCAACGTTTCGGACAGCATTAGTGTCCATCATCAAGACAGATGTGTAAAGATTGTGGTGAAGTGATGTTTCCTATTGAAACATATGGAGTTTATAAACTCAGCTGTTCCGGATATGACGATGTTTATGTAGGCCAGATAGAACAGACGATGTCCAAAAGAATATCAGAGCAATTGCAATGTCACTGATGTAGGTATGTACTCTAGACTGTCAGATAAGGACAGGTAATTGGGTGAAGGAATGCAGAATCATAAGTTAAAGGGAGATGCATATCGTTGCGTCAACACATCCATTGATTCCTGTATATCTTACATATATTTCAATATTGACTGTAGGTTTGCTGTCTATCACCTTCTTCCTCCTTATCCTTCCTTAGAGCAGGTTCTCCAAGTCCTTAAAAAATAGTGCCTCCTATTATAGTCCTAGTTCGATCATGAACTACCCGATCTTTGTAACCCACGAATCACCAACAATCGATTGGGTTACTTTTTCAAAAAAGATTCTATCATCAGCACCCATGTCCCGCAATGGGTGCCAGTGTGGCGAGTGACCATAGATGAATGAATTTTGTAGATCTGACATCTCGGATCTCGTTCTCGCAACAGACAAATAGAGATGGTCGATAAATACCTGAAATTTAAAATAGGCTACCATTGGTTCCAGACTGATATGGAACCCTTTCTTTTTCGAGTTTTGAAACCGGTTCCCGATGACCGAAGGTTGATCGGTAAAACTTTGTAATTGGTCGGTAATTTCCATGTATCAGTCTTCGGTAACTGAAACTGCAGTGACAGTTCATTTCAGTTTCAGATTAACCAACCCTATTTCTGTGTTGCGAGGAAAAGGCTCGAGACACCCGGTCTACACAATTAACATATTTATGCCATGGTTTACCTAAAGTACCTGCTACCTACGTATGTTAAATACGTATGTAGGTAGTAAAGTACCCAATCAGAGATCGGGTTACGGGTACTCGAGTCTCGGGTACTTTCGACTAACTGTGGTCGGCGGCATATCAATCTCTCTTCTCTACGGCTATTTTTCCATGTGTAACAGCACCCGATCAAAGAGCGCATCACAATCATATCGCCAGTGGGTCGTGTAAAATAATCATTTGACCCAGCTACCCTGTAGGACCAGTCGCATCAGAACAGGAATGCTCCTGGCCGGGGTGGTACTATCGTACTGTGTTGTAATACTAAAATCATTTTATTTTTCCTCCTTAGGCCTTGAATTCGACCCCCTCCATGATGAAGAAAGCGCCTATGAGAAGTACAGAACTGCCAAAGGAATTCTCGGTGTTTAATTTGTGTTGACATATTGTAAAATATCTTTATTTAATATTTTAACTGTTCACCTTGTACAAGACAAAATAATTGTACAAATAACTATAATATAGTAAAATAAAACTCATTAGTGAATAACACTGTTTAAATAATTATTCTCATTTAAAAATATATATTATACACAGGACCAAACTAATAAGTTTGTATAACCCTGTTAGCTTAACTTTAACAAACATCCTTATACTTGTAAGTAGCAAACTTGGAGACATTACTGTAAGGGTGTATTTCAACAAATTATTGAGTAACTACTCGTCAAATAACAATTAACACGGCGGTACTTACCTCAATGGTCAATATTCATTTCACCATTGTAAGGTAGCTCCCAATTATGTACTTAAGTAGGTTGAGTGCTGTGTAGTTTAGACAATTATTTACATACTTGATGGGTAGTGTTACTCAGTGGTAGCGAAACAGGAAATATTATATGTTACATGACGAGTAGCACTAATCGAAAGTCTCGTCAAAGGTGGTGAAATACACCCTATGCCTAGAATACTTATTGTCATTCCATATATGTACATATTGTGCAAAACTGTCAATGTGATATTTTTATGTATATTGATATTTTAATGGTCAAGCATTTTTGAAAATTTTAGGCCCCAATGTTCTCGAACTGTGTTCAGATTTGACAGATGATCAATACCTTTCAGAATTTTATGATATTTGCTATTTCTAATAACGACCCCCTATTAACACACTTCATGCGGGCAAAAACAAGGTTTCCATTTGAGAAAATGGATTTTCTTTTAAACAGCCACATAAACCTTGAAAATAATAATATATTTTAACACACTTTTTGCACACCTACTAAGCCTACTTTTGTAATACGACTTTATAAACTGAAGTTAATGTCAGTGTTGGGCCATTTAGTATTGTTTTATTTGTAAAAATGTATGTTACAAATTTTTTTCATTTTGCACAAATCATTACAAAAAAAACTTCCGCATCTACGGTGCAGTAAGTGCAACGATGTATTACCTGTTCTACAGGTTTAAATATATTTTCCATTTGATAAAATATCTTTCCACACAAAAGACAAGAATTTGAAGATGGTGAAGACTTGGTTCACATTTACAAAGAGGACCCTTACAAAGAGATTGATATAAAATTGTCGGACAGCACTGCCTTTTCCGCCATTCAAGTAGGACCAGCGCAAAAGGTAGAATTCCCTTCCCACCGGAAGTGTGTTAATAGCCGATTCTCGTCCCATGTCAGTGTTCAATCAAATTATTATCAATCAGCCATCAAGCATAACGGTCATACTGTTAAAGTTGTCAAAATATTGATGATTAAAAATGAACACCAGAAAAAATCATTAAAAAAAACAATGCATAATTCCCACTCTCCCAGTCAATCCAACAAACGTATATCCTCCTAGCACAAGCATATTGGTAATTCCCACTCTCCCAGTCAATCCAACAAACGTATATCCTCCTAGCACAAGCATATTGGTAATTCCCACTCTCCCAGTCAATCCAACAAACGTATATCCTCCTAGCACAAGCATATTGGTAATTCCCACTCTCCCAGTTAATCCAACAAACGTATATCCTCCTAGCACAAGCATATTGGTAAAATTTTTATTGATAATGTCGGTAACTTGTCATCGGTCATCCGCAACAGGAGATCACCAACAAACAAACAACTGATGATAATGACTAAAAAGGCTTAATTCAATCGACATGAGCTGTAGCTTATTCGTTGGTGATCTGGAGTCCTGCTCGAGTACGATAACAAGTTACCGACATTATCGATATGCTTGTGCTAGGGGCGCGGTGTATAAAAATTTTAATAAATAAATAATATGACGATGACTCAAAGTTTGCCCCTATTAAAAATAATTACTTTTTCATCTGCTTTATATATTTGTAGGTATTCTTAGAAAAGACGTAACTTAGTCCTGCAGCAACGGTGGATGCTGCTGTGACGGCCCAGAGTCCCTGTAGCACCGGGTGATCCACATAACCGAACACGGGGGCACCTAGTGTGCTGCCAACCTAAAAACAATCGGAATATTGAGAAGGAATATAAAATTTACCCCACATTTCTCAAATAGTGGTGACTTTATTAGCACTTACTACGGCTAAACTGATTTTGGAACAAATTACATTTAAATTATACATTCATACATATATTTGGTTATGGTTAACTCCTGAATTTGACAGTTTGATAAGAAAAATTAGATAACTCAATTTTTATAAACATTTACATTATTCGTAAATTTAAATACTATGCATACTTTAATTTATATATTAATTTCCTTAAAGTGCATGTTTCTTCCGGTTCCATGATAATTAATCAAAATGACAATTAAACACACCAGGTGATATAGAGTCATTAAAAGTGATGAAACAAGTTTTTGTTTCATCACTTTTCATGACTTTATATCACTTTTTGTAGGTGTGTTGAACTGTCATTTTGAGGATCTCCTATCGGATATCTATCCGGTCACCGTTTCTTCCACATAAATATGTGTAATTTATAATATTTTGATTTAACAATGCCCAATTATCTTGCCATTTTACCTTTGAACCATCTTGGTGCTGCCGCTTGTCAGACTGCACAAACGTGCACTTCAAGAGACTTAAGCCATATTAGACTCAGAACAAATCTAAATTAAGATCCCATACAAAGAAATGATATTCCGCGGCAGTTCCCCAATTGATCTGACCCCCTCTCCTGAGAAAGATTATAGCATAGTGTGTCACCCCGACATATAATATGTATATGCCACGCCCAAATTATGCGCGCATACTGTGTCTAAGGTTTTAAGTAGACTCCTTCCTAAGAAAGCTAAACATAAAAAGTATTTACATGAAATAAACTCACCAATAATAATTGAATAGCAGTGTTAACTTTGCTGATGAATGTGGGGGCAAGTTGTGCTGTTACATGCGTCACGTCAAAGTAGCGGGATAATGTACGCTGTCAATTTAAAACAAAAACAAATTAGTCAATATAGCATAATAGTAATAATAAATGTTTTATTTTATCTTCTTTTTTGTAACAAATAGAAGTAATGATATCATCACTGGGATCTGCCGTGCTGAAGATTCATTTACAAATTAAAATTGAATAATATGTATGATATAATAATAGTATGAAAGAATTAAATACATTATGTAGTGTGTTTCCGGTTTCACTCTGTATTAATTTGATGTCAGTATGTTTTCTATTTCTAATCTCCCTATGTTTTGTATCCAGCTTTTTATTAGAGATTTAAATTTTATAAATGTTTGATTTCTTGATAAGGGTGCGATTTTGTTGTAGAGTTTAGTACCATAGTATATGAAGCTTTTTTGTCCAAATGTTATATTAGTATCATAGGTACTTGTTAGATATGTTTTTGACCCTGAGATCTAGTGTTTTTAATATACATAACAGTTGTTATTTCTTGTATCTTGTATTTATTAAGGTAAATGAGAATTGTTTAATTGACGTGATTCTTACAGTGAATTTTAGTATTATTTTCATTATCGCTTTTTGGGTTTTAATTATTTGATTTAGAATGTTGTCATTTGCTTTCCCATCCGATAATACCGTATTCTAACAGTGATTGGCAGAGAACCATGTAGATCTTGATCTATATAATTATCAATATCAAATAATACTACATATCACATTTATGCAATGGAGATTTCTGATACAAAATAGTATTTAAATCCCAAGTTCATAACATCTTTTCCTTGAAAAATTCTTCCAAATATCGTCAAAGATTGAAGAAGGCTCTGAAGGAAAACTAAAGGCCTTCGATGCGGAGTAAAAATAGGAAAAAAAATTTAATGCCATAGATTTTTTTTAAATGTGTCATTCATTATAATGCAATAAATCTCAGTACCCAATTATCACCTTCACTGACTCCTCCATCTTACGAAGATTGTAATGGATTTAAATTACAGCATAAATACTGGAGTCGGACCATGTCATGAGTCAGAATGAACAACGGAAGAATATGTATGAGACAAGTATTAATGTGAATGAAGCAAGATTGTGTGTCAAGACAGAATTGTGTGGCGGTCTATTCTCTCTACCTATCGTTATGGGGAAATAATTTGATGATTTATTACAACCATAACATAATAGAAGCACGGGAAATGGGCTATGAACCATTATTAGTATGTAACAGCATGCACAACGAATGAAGTCAACATCTTTCACCCATACTACTGCAAATCGTGTCTACGCAAAGCGGCGTCATGCATTTGTTTCTACCAACACACTAAATGCACAACTTTCATTGACTCCGCCGCTAAGATAGTCTGTGCACTTTAAGTTGGCACGCTGCCATGTTGTATCTCTCTTAGTTCCTATTATATATGGATACGACATATTAACCCGTCATCCCACGGATCGGTAAGCAATCGACATAAACCAAATGCTGTAAGATTTAGATACAGGGGGTGTCGCGGTGGACAAAAACAAAATATTTATGCAGGGAGGAACAATACGTTCCAATAATTATTAATAATAACAATAGTAATGAAAGTCTTCGTCAGTACAGGGTGTTCAAGTAGTCGGACCAATCGACAAACAGAATTACCTACCGTCTATAGCCCTCCGCGATTCTGATAAATTCCACAACAACTAAAATGAAATTAGATTAGAACGACATGCCAACTATAGGAGCAGACAGCTTGCGATTGGTTCCTGGAATGCGCGATCCCTTTACAACAAACTAGAGGTTGTGGACGATATTTACAGAGACCAAAAACTCCATATCCTTACGGTCACAGAAACTTGGCACGAGAACAGTGATTCGTACTCAATTAAGAGACTCCAAGCTTTAGGGTATGTGGTTCTTGAAGAAGTCCGATCTAGTGGGGACATACCATCAAACAATATCTCACACGTGAATCACGGGGGTGTCGCGATAATAGCCCGACCAGGATTACGGCTAAACAAAGTAGCTCTCGGTACATTTAACACGTTTGAGTATATTGGATGCAGGGTTTCTTCTTCAGGAACGTCGTTCATATTGTGCACCCTTTATAGGCCCGGATCGAAACCAATCTCTGTCGAATTTTATAATGAATTTTCACAGTTTTTGGAACTTTCAGTCGGACTCTCCGACACACTCATTATTACAGGCGACATTAATATTTGTCTCGAGCGCGTGACATCACCAAACACTGTTAAATTCTTAGATCTATTAGCCAGCTTTGGATGCCACCAATGGGTCGACGTCCCAACACATGATGCTGGTGGTACATTAGATGTACTAATTTCAAAGAACAGTGATCCACCGCTTTCAGCAGATATTCGTGATATAGGACTGTCAGACCATCGGCTTGTTTGCATTGATATTGATTTTAACCCGCCTAAAGTACCATATAGAACAATTGTATCAAGGGAATGGCGTAAATTTAGCTTTAGTGATTTTCTGGAAGAATTACAGACCTCTCTCTTATGTACACCCAATGTTTGGGAAACAAAGACCCCTAACGAACTTGTCAAGACATATAATAAAACACTTTCATGTCTGTTAAATAAATATGCCCCGACATCATCAAAAACACGGAAAATTCGAAAGTCTGACGGCTGGTTTGACGATGAATGTCGAAACCAGAAGAGACTTATGCGGAAATTAGAGAGGACCTATAGGAAAAACTCGTCTGTAACTACGAGAGACGAGCGGATCCTTGCTCAAAAACAGTATACGTGTAAAATTAATTCCAAAAGATGAGAGTATTGGAAAGAAAAGATTAACTCTGAGTGAACCAACCCGCGACGTCTCTGGAACTCAATAAAGACTATAATTTCCGAAGTCACTGTTCCAACGAAAATAGATATTACCCCAGAAGCCTTCTCAATTTTTTTTCGGGAAAAAATTGAATCCATTCGTGCTTCCGCATCTCACGCCCCTCCGCCAATATTCACTTTAAATTCTAAAGGAATTTTGTCTTCCTTCAAACCCACAACGCTGGAAGAAGTAATAAAAATTATTTCAAGCTCGCCTAATAAACAGTGCAGTTTTGATCCTATACTGACATGGTTATTAAAACAATGTTCTACTGTTTTAACTCCATTCCTAGTTCACGTTTTTAACAAATCACTGAGCACGGGTGACTTTCCTGAACCACTCAAGTCAGCTGTAGTTACACCAATACTGAAAAATTCACAACTAGACGCCGATAACTTAGGTAATTATCAACCCGTTTCAAACTTACCATTTATTTCAAAAATCCTGGAGAAAATTACTGCCGCACAAATAACCAGTCACTTGAATTCAAATAAATTATTCGCAAAACGTCAATCTGCAGAAAGTTCCACTCAACTGAAACCGGACTACTTCGTATGCTATCAGACATAACTCTTGCCGTAGAGTCAGGTAAGTTATCACTTATCTCACTCTTAGACATGAGTTCAGCGTTTGACATGATTGATCATGAATTCCTCATTAGGAGATTAGAGGAAACATTTGGTTTGAATTCCGACATAAAAAATTGGCTGGTATCCTATTTATCCAATCGCTTACAAGCCGTGAGGGTTGGAAATAAATTGTCTAACTTCGCAAAACTTTCTTCAGGAGTACCCCAGGGATCCGTTTTGGGTCCACTTCACTTCATCCTTTTTATAAATGATGTCGCCAAAATAATCGAGTCATTTGGTCTCTTGTCTCACTGCTACGCTGACGATCAGCAAGTTTATTTTTACTGAGCTCCAAATGAAATCAATAGTCTCAAGATCCGTATAACTGAATGTCTAGAAGCAATAACTCGTTGGATGTCTTCAAACAAGCTGAAGCTCAATCCATCTAAGACTGAGTTTCTCTGGGCAGCCACAAACAAACGTCAACATTTCATAGACAATTCACCTATTACTATTTCCGGCAGCGATATCATCCCAAAAACAACAGTCAAACTTCTCGGTGTCAATTTAGATTCAGAATTTTCATTTAAAAGTCAAATAAATACATAGGACTGTAAGCTCCGGTTTTTTTCACCTAAGACAACTCAAGTCTGTCCGAAGAAACCTTCCTACAGAAGCAACAAAACTACTTATCAACTCGTAACGTAGTCTCACGTCTCGATTACTGCAACGGCATTTATGCCAGCCTTCCAAAATATCAAATTGACAAACTTCAATCAGTGTTTAATGCAGCAGCACGGCTCATAACCGGGGTTTCAAAATATTCGCACATTTTACAATACCTTCGTAACCTTCACTGGCTCAAGTGCCCTAAAAGAATCCAGTACAAACTGTGCTGGATGGTGTTTAAATCCATCAATGAAATGGCCACACCCTACATCTCTGAACTATGCGTCCCGGAAAACACTGGTCTGAGGCAGTCAACGCTTAGATCAGCAACATCATCAGCTGTAGGCAGACTGATAGAACCTAAGCGCAAACCAAGTACTAAGTTTGGTGATTGCGCTTTCGGAGTATCTGGGCCGAAGGCTTGGAATAAACTCCCTCCGGAACTAAGATCCATAACAAGTCCAACAGAATTCAGGTCTAAACTAAAAACTTACCTTTTTAAGCTGTCGTACCCTTAAATTAAATATACCATTCCTAAGAAAAAGTCCAGTTATATTCAATTTTCCAATTAAGTCCTAAATCCTGTATCTAAATTTCGCCAATAAACAATTAGATAATGATGGAGTTTTACCTACCATTAAAACTCTTATTATGTTGCCTTCCTCATCCAGAACATATATATTATGTGAGAGACGACATGTCGATTCTTGTCATAGTGGTCTGATCCTACTTCCTTTTTCCTGTTTTGGTAATCCTGGGATGACATCATCTACTCGCTCTGTGATTGGTTGTTTGTTTTGTCACCGGCAGTTGGCGTCTCGCGTCGTTTCATTTGTCAATTATAATCTCACCAAGCAGTGATTAAATATATGTTCTGGATGAGGAAGGCAACATAATAAGAGTTTTAATGGTAGGTAAAACTCCATCATTATGTACTGCCGTTCCTCATCCAGAACATATATATTATGTGAGAAGTGTTTGTTATCGCCTTGGTGACAGAACTGATGTCAATTGTGAGAGGTTATAGGTTCAAACAGATTTGTGAGAGATGGCAATGTCAAAGAGTTACCTCCTTCCATTACCTCCCTTCTGTAATGTTTTGCAAAAGTGTTCTCGCTCTTCCAATTTCCTCTTTCCAGGATCTTTTCAATGGGGCAATTTTCTAACCAGCTCAGTGATGCTACAGCAGACCTTGTACTCCCTGCTGATTTATCAATGCCAGCACTTTTTAGTACTGTTTTCACCCATCCTCCAATTATTGTTCTTGAGGCAGGTTTTGGCGGGCCCGTCGTTGAAATAAATACATTTGGTATGGAATTTGATTCTTGTCTTCTTACTCTAGATAAGGTGCATACTTTACGGAGCCAATATACTGGATCTGTAGCTCGGTCTGAGGAAGCTTTAAGCTTCCATCCCGACTGCTGACGAGTAGTAGAATCAGTTTTAGATCCAAAAGCTGGCCAAAGTATAATATGGTCCCCATTGTCCACGAAACTGTCTGGTGTGTATCGTAACAGAGTAAGATCGTGCACTCTTCGTCCAGATGCCAGTAAAAGAATGACAGCGCATCTTCGAGAAGCCTCAAACAGAGTAACTGTCTCTGTAAGGTTTTCTTTCAACCATACAGTAACTTGTCTAGGGTCCCAGATAGGCAATGCTTTCTTCTTTCTAGAAGTATTAACTATACCTTTCATCACTTGTTTAACTAAGGTATGGCTGCTTAGCGATTCACACTCTGGGTTGGTTAATGTTGAAATGGCTGACTTATGAAGAGCAATGGTACTAGGAGCCAAGCCTTCTTTAAGTTTTAAATTGGCTAAAAATCTTGCCAACTGGGAACCTGAAGGATCAGCTATATCCACCTTATTCTTGACACACCATTGGCCCCACCTCTTCCATGCTAATTTATATGCGGTGACCGTTGAAGATCGCCATCCAGCATTGAGGAGGCCTCTCTCGTGTTCTGACCATTCATTGAGCGCTCCTCTCCAGCCCCAATCTTCCATACTTCCATCTCCAGTTTTTGAATCTGAGGAGGATGAAGACCTGTCGAGATATCCACCAGGTTGTCGAGTAGGTTGGTTATTTGTAAAGGTGGAGCTAGTGCTCTCGACTGGAGATCTGGCAGCCAGAACACCTTGGGCCACCTCGGTACTACCAATAGGTAAATACCGACACACTTGTTTAGATGTTCCAGGACTCTCGGTATCAAGCAGGGCGGTGGAAATACCCATGCCAGTGGGAAGCACCAAATCCTGCTGAAAGCATTGTGATATAGGGCTGCTGTGTCGGTGGGGTCTATGCATACATAACTGTTTACAACATGAGCTCTCTTGGATGCAAATAGGTCCACCATGGGTCTGCCCCAAAGGCAGAATATCTGGTCGGTCGCTGTAGGTAGAAGGTGCCATTCTGGTAACAAGGTCCCTCGGGAAAGATGATCGGCGAGTCCATTGTATCGTCCCGGGAGGTAATACACTTCCATCCTTATGTTGTGCGCGTCCGCTACTTCCAGAATCTGATACGTTAACTGAAGGAGGTTCACTGATTTCGTACCTCCTTCGTTGCGTAGATATGCTAGTACCGTTCTGTTGTCCGATTGAATGAGACAAGTAGAATTGCTCAAACTGGCTCTCTGGTACTTCAATGCATGGAGAATAGCAAACATTTCTTTTAGGTTGCTGTGCCATTTGGTTTGTTGTTGTGTCCAACAGCCTGAGAGTGGGATGTCGTCTACCTGCGCCCCCCACCCGCTGTCTGCTGCGTCTGTCGCAATGAAGTGGCATGCTTTGGGGAAATGGATAAGGGAATGCGTACTCACGTTGTGCCTCCACCAATCTAGATCCTCCAGTACTGCAAGGTTTACAGGTACCTTCTTCCGGAGTGGGAGCTTTGTCATGGCAAGTGACTGGAGCTGCATCTGCCTGCAGTGCAAGCGACCCCTGGGAACCACAAACGCTGCAAAGTTCAGTTGTCCTAGGATGCTCTGCGCCTCCCTCAGGGACCATTCCTTCCTTGTCGTAACCTTTTGCAACGACTTCCATATTGCCCGGCACTTGTTCCTGGTTAGCATCTTCTGATTGAGGCCAGTGTTCCATAACACTCCCAGATATTCTATCGCCTGTGTCGGTAGGTGAACACATTTCTTTATGTTGATGGTCCAGCCGAGCGACTGTAAGAAATCCAACACTACTAGTGTCTGCAGTCGGAGAGTTTCTTGACTCTGATGAGCCAGGAGAAAATCGTCCAAGTACACAATAACTCGAATGCCCTTTTTTCGAAGGATCTCTGCGATCCAATTGGTTATTGCTGCGAAAATTTGAGGGGAACTGCTCAAGCCCTGGGGCAAACATGTCATCTGCAGACATTGACCTCTGTACACGACACGCAGAAAACGTCGATGGGTCTTTGCCACTGGTATATGAAAGTACGCATGCGCCAGATCTACTTTTGTCGTATAGTCTCCGGGTTGCAAAAAGTCGGGTACTTTGAAGTGGGAGATCAGGGAAAACTTTTTCCCTCGCACAAAATCGTTCAACACTTTCAGATTGATGATGGGACGATTGGTCCCGTCGCTCTTCTGCACCAGAAACATCTGGGAGAGAAAACCCCGATTCATGGGTGCTGGTTCCAGCACTCCCATCTTCAGCAACTCCTTTATTTGTATGTCCATTTCGGGTGTTTGTCTTGTGGTGAAATTGTGCAACCTCACCTGAGTGGGTCTGGACAATGGAGGTCTCAACCAAAATGGGATCCGATAGCCATTGAGGATTTTTAGGGCGAAGTCGGGGGCATTTGCGATACGCCATTGTTCTAAAGAACTTCGCAATTGCCCTCCCTGAAATCGCCTGGGCTGATTGTCAATTGTTTCGGGGACGACGGTGCGAGGTCTGCCCACGCCCCGTCGGCCTCCGAAATTTCCGTCCTCTGCTGGAAGAGGAGGAAGGGCCAGAGTGGTGACCGGGGTCTGCCCGCCGGTACTGATATGGAAATTGGGTGAAACCCAGATTTCCTGCAGAAGCACATTGAGTCTGTGTTCTGTTATTTGGCCTTGACACAGATTCCAAGTCAGATCTCGCAGACCCCAAGGGTTGCCTCGCAACCCTTGGGGTCTGCGAGATCTGAGCCCTGAAGACTTTGCTTGCCCCACCAAGTCTCTGCAACTGGGAGACAAGCTTGTCTTCATTAAAAAGGTGCGATACCGTTGGAGGAATTTTATCCAGGGCTGATTTCTCCGATGGAGTTTTGCACAACTCCAGGATACGATGGCGTCGCCGCTCAACGATTTCCGCCCGCTTCCCACAAGCTATCTGAAGGATTGCATCGTTTTTTGCAATACTTCCCCCAAGGACATCCTGAAATTTCTCCGCTAGGGTCTTCGGCGAAAGTTCGGTGTCAGGCTGACAACTCCAGGTTAGGACGCTCTGTATAGAGTCCTGGATGACCTGCCTTTGTTGGAGCGCCACGTGAGTGATTGCTGCAAAGGCCCTTTCCATTCCTGTGAGTTGAGCACATGCCGGCGTGAGGGAATTGAGCTCGCAATTTACTTCCAACTCTTTGAATCCCGGGTCTGCTGCATATTCTTTTAATGCCTTTGCGTAGCGTACGTTACACCAACCGGGAGTATCAAAATTTTGCAGGCGCTCCACCATCTTTAACATAGCATCTGTCGGTGCTCCCATTAACGGTTCCTTTAACGCAACTGTGGGATCCGGCACACGAAAAATCGGAGCAGCGGATGTACCACAAGCACTGGTGCCTGGCGCGTCTATAGGGGTTGACAAAGACTCGCCGTCAATTTCGGAACCCTCAAACTCACTGGCGTCAGAATTGCCGGCGGCCGCGGCATCTCGCCTGAACACGAAACGCTGCAGATCGCTTAACTGGCGCGTCAATTTCTTGAGCATCTTCTTTTGCGATCTCTTTTTGCGCCTCTTGTTTTTAGGCCGCGAACAACCCGAACTCGAAGACGAATCCGAATTCTCGCTGCGACGTCTGTGTGTAGAGGAGGAATCGATATCCTCGCTACGGCGTTTGTGCGTAGATTTCGTCGGAACTACGGTAGACATTATGACGCAACAAATCTGACCGTTATACTGCGTTCTTCCCGCCAAATGCACAACGCGTAATCTACACAAAGCACTATTTTTTCTTTTCACGAAAAGGAAACACTCTCAAGGAAGTTATTTCACTCGTTTTTGAGTTATCTCAGCACTTATGTATTTGAAAAAACTTAGCGCGAGATAATTCGACCACATTCGAAAGAATTTCGATGTCAATTGACAAATGAAACGACGCGAGACGCCAACTGCCGGTGACAAAACAAACAACCAATCACAGAGCGAGTAGATGATGTCATCCCAGGATTACCAAAACAGGAAAAAGGAAGTAGGATCAGACCACTATGACAAGAATCGACATGTCGTCTCTCACATAATATATATGTTCTGGATGAGGAACGGCAGTACATAATGTTAATTAAGTGTTAATCTCAAGTGACCTACCAGGTAAGTATTGTACTGTATATTATCTCCATAAATAGTTAAGTAATAACATAGATTACTGTAGAAATGTATTATAAGTTTGTACAGCGCCCTTGAGGTGATTTTGCACAAAAACGGCGCTATACAAGTAATCCAATTATTATTATTATTATTATTATTAAGACCCTGCGCAGAAAAGTTCCACACTGAACTGCGCTGCAGACCTTTACCTTATTATAGTGAACTTAATTTTCTGCGCAGAGTCTTACAGCATTCAGTTTATGTCGACTGGCACGTAGGACGACGGGCTTAATTGCACAAATAAATAAAAATTAATCTCACCGGTGGAGGAAGACTGTTGTAGCGAATCACGAACCCGGCCGCGACGAGCACCACGTCCCTGCCTATGATGAGGCAGGTCAGGGGCAGCGGGATCAGACCTTGCCAGGTGAGGGTCAGGAACAGGGTTGCCACCAGAACCTTGTCGGCCATGGGGTCCAGGAAGCTGCCCATCTTGGTGGACTGGCTCTTCCAACGGCGGGCTATCCAGCCGTCCAGCTGGGATAAGGGAAATGTGATAAGTACCTACATATGTAATAAACTTACGCTGCTAGGTGGACCTACTTAACTGTTACCTCATGTTGAGGCAATCTCAAATGATTGACAGTCTAAAACTCAAATGAGTAAGACAAACAATCAACGTAGATTAGATGTAGGATAGAACACACACCGAGGAAGCCAGTAGGGAGACGCAACAACTGTTGGCAGTGAAAAGCACCAATAGCCCAAGGAAATGTGAAGAGAATGAAGAAACCCATTCATCAAAATGACAATTACAAAAACCGGTTTTTAATTTATTCAACACAAAACAAAACACAACCCCTATTGTTTCAGGTTAGCTGTTTCAGGTTAGCTGGCATACTTTGTTGAGTTGGTAATTAAAAAGGAGTCATAAAAGGGTGGGGTTAAGTGGATTTAATCAAGTCGAGACAAGTTAGATTAGGTTAGGTTATGTTGAGTTGGTACAGTCTCTACTACTACGGTTTCCGCGGGGGGGGGAGGGCGTCCGTCTGCGCGAGAATCTCCACCCAGAAAGCGGGAGTTCCGATCGCGAGAAATAACAGGCACTCAACCAAGTATGCCAGCTAATCTAGAACATGATTTTGATTGAAAGAATGACAGTGGAGATTACATCATAGGTAGTGACCGACCGAAACTAAATTTTTTTAGTCGAAACCGAGCCTCAGCTTCTGTTCTAGTTTCGGTCGATACCGAAACTTATTTAAGTTAAGAAATACTCTATACCCCAAAATTAGGCATTTTTATTGTTAAACTTGTAAGAGATATTTAAGGCGAAGCTTAGTGCTAAATCACTATTTTGATTAATCTTTATAACGAATTGGTGTACATTATGAATACCAAAAAATATGCTTCAGATAAATTGAAGGTTTTCCTATCGTTTCGCTTGAGTAGAATACAAATAAAAAAATAAATTACTCAAAAAAAAATTAAAAATTTAAACTACTAAAAAAAAAAATTTTTCAATAGAAACGTTTGAACGCGTAAAGGAAACAACTTAAAAAAAAAAAAAAAAAAAAAAAAACAGTATTATAGCTAAGATTATATGTGACAGTTTAACTTGATTAACTTTTTGCTTTCTCATAAAATTATTTACAAAATAAATAAAAACCAGTCAACACAATCTTAGAACTACTGACTGTAGTAAACAAATCAGTCTAATATTTAATAGTCATTATGTTGGATAGTGGCAATACAATACTTAACTACTATTATTTAAACAATAAACTTTTGACAAAAATAAATAATATTCTAAAATTACAAAATCTTTAAACTTTGGGCTTTAAGGCAACTTTTATACTATAACAGATTCTTTTAAAATAATATTTAAGCTATTTTAGAGACATACATGCGCGTCCGAGTAGAATCAAATGTGATCTGACATACCACAAAATTAGCATTTCTGCAGGTTTTGGCTAACTTTTGGCTGAAACCAAAACCGCAACTGAAACTCATCTATTGGCCGAAACCGGCGCTTCAGTCGGTCACTGGTCATAGGCTCAGGTCTTCGATGTTAGCCCATTCCTTTTAATGATGTTCACCAGGTGTTTGGCGAAGTTTACTGGTACCACAAAGCGAGATATTGGCACATTCCAGGAAGGTGGCAGTGTCTTATTAATAGTCCCTCTAGCCTTGGCGAGTTTATAACCATATTAAGTGTTTGCCTGATTCATTTTAATTTTAGGTTTTATGGTAGATTTTTGGGGGTGACTGTAGGCAGAGACAAATGAAAGATGTGGTAGTATGACAGTGACTTTATTAGGTAGTCAGAGTACACAGAGTAGCCAATGTAGTAGTGGTTTGTTGCTGACAATGCTTGTACTCAGGACCGATGCTTGTCGCTGCAGTGGAGATGATCAGTGGCGAATCCTCTAGGCCGATGCTCGACACCGTGGAAGCGGAGATGAACGGTAGTGGAGTGTGGTCATGGTGATAGAGTTGGTAGCTCGACGCGCTGCGGGCGGAGACTGGAGTGAATGGTAATGTTCATCACTGACGGTGAAGACCAAGGGTCTTCCTGATGATCCAGTGAGATGAAAGAGCCGTTTGCTGATATTGACGGTAGATAATGCCGGCGTAGTGTCGCCAGGCCTAGGCCGATGCTTGACACGGCGGCGGTGGATATGATCAGATATGATTCGATGGATAGTAGTGAATTCCTGCTGTGTACGAGACACGCGACACGCCACGCCACACACGCCGCGCGACAATGCTTATATAGAGCCGGTAGAGTCCAGAAGGTTCTTTGCGTAATGGGCGCTGCTTATACTAAAACTCTTGAAAGTTCTCGGTTGCACTAGGTATTATTCTAGTAGCTTACCGCTACAGATTTATGTTATGTTAAGTATTTGATATATGGGTTAAAGTAAACCAAACTTATTGGTATATTCATGGCAGTGAGTAAGGGAGATTTGAAGAAAACACTCACCAAATCTGTGAATCCGGCAAGGACCCACAGTCCTAATGCTAAATTGTATTGTTCTTGCAAAATGATGTATCCCAGATATGGAGACATGGCAATTCGGGTGATGCAGAGTAAATTGGGAATGGTGTATACATTTTCCCGCTGAAATGAAATGAATCATGGTCAAATAGATTTACAATGCTTTGTAATCATTGTATATTATAAATACAATATTGCTCAAAATAAATTAATTTAAGGTCTGATAAGAATCTATGTATGATTCTAATGAGTTTAAAGTCTACCATTGAGGCATAATATTCAAATAATTTTTTTAATTACCTCAATCACTTCTTCAAACTTTTCTCTGACTTTCGATTTTGTTTCTAAAATATCCTTAATTATTATTTCCTTTTTTCTCCTTATTTTCCGTTCAGTTATGTATTTCTGATGTTTGAAATCCTTCACCAAATCTTCTCCCTTTTGCCTAATTTTTAGCTCAGTGTCCCTAAATTTTTCTTTATTTTTTTCAATAACGTTTTGCAATAAGTCTGTTTGTTTTTGGAAATCGTAGACATGCTTCTTATCATCGGAAGAGTATGATCGGCATAAGACATTATTTCCAGGATAACTACACGTGAAAAATAATCCATTTGCAAACACGTTAGACCTTATGAATATTTTGGCACGTTCATTTCTTTTTGGGATAGTTATATTAGATAACTTCTGAAAAAGCAACCCTCGGAAGGTGCAGGTTCTCGTGAAGGAATTCATTTAAAATTCTTTTTAGAAAAATGACAGATAGGTTAACCTCTTTTCGAACTCATAATATTATCATGACTTGTGTACTATGATTTTAACAGGTGATAAATCACATTGTACGGTTCATTTAAATATTGGAGAAATCGATTGTTCACAGCAGACACGTTAAAAGTTTGAAGTATTATTAAAAAACTTTATAAAGTCATAATATTACAAAACACCGAAAAGACCACCATAGATAAATACCATCATAAATATACCACTCTCAATACCATCATGGACTTGAGCTTGAGCATGACTTGAGCAGTGTTGCCAACGGATCTTGGCCTAATGTCGCCGTTTTTCAAACATTTAGTAGCCTAATGTAGCCGAATTTCAGTTGCAGTAATTCTAATGAGCTCGCATAAATTCTGCCCACATATTCCCCACAAATATTCTACGTGAGCTTGACTCCTCCTTTTGTTATTCGAAATCCATGGGGGGGGGTTGTTACACATGTTTCCATTAAAATTAAAAAAATCTGAGGTAGCCTAATCGGCGATCAGTTGCCTTTCAGATTTTTTCGTCGCCGATTCTCGTTCTGAGTAGCCTAAATGGCGATAAATCGCCTTTGTTGGCAACACTGGACTTGAGCAGACTAGAGCATTAGAGCATAAATAAACCACGACTAGAGTGGACTAGAGAAGAATAAGAATGTTTCCCAGGTATTTGAGTACTGTAATAGCCAGAGGCACTTCCCCTCCCCACAACCTTCAGCATTTCAAGATACCCCGATTGGGGATGCCATTGTCTCACAGTTTCCAGACTCAGTTATGATACAGGGAGCAGTTGGGACTCTTAGGCGGTATTTACATAAATTATTAATAAACCTTCTGAATTCGTATTTTTCCTATCACTTATTGACCTCTTCCTTAATATTTATCCCGCCAGGCGCCAACAAGCGTCGCATTGCACAATTTGGTACGGGCGACGTGCATGCTAGGTAGGTAATTAGGTACAAGTGCGCAATATCAGGGAATAAGGTATTTGAATAAGTATTTATTCTTGCTTGTACTCGTTGTTCCAAGTATCAAGCTAGCACGACTCACCTCTACCACTCACTCACCAATAATTAAATTAAAGTAATCACTATTTCCATTTCAGATCTCCTGTAATTATTGTTGGCAACATTGAACTTCGAATACCAGCTGATAAAAATGACAACTGCCCCGATGACATCAGTGTCATAATAATTGTGTTTGGATATTATTTTGTAAATAGTAATTCGTTTAAGCTATTTTTATCAGGTCTCTTCGTTTTTCTGGCTCATTAGCTAGCACGACATTTATGATACAGCGCGTAGTTTAATTTTTCTCCCAAGAAAAAACCCACCCAGTTAAATCACAAAGGAGTTGACAGAAAATAATGTAATGAATATAAAAATATTTACATTTATAAAACTAGACCATGGAGGCGAAATACATTTTATCGCTAAGTGACAGCGGGTCTGAGGAAGTTTTGGAGGTAAGACAAACCGTGATCAATATAATATCTTTGTTAATATTTCGTAAACATGTTTACATATTCACTGATAACACCTTTGAGCTATTTACAGTTTGAACAAAGAATCTTCTCTTAGTTTCATTCTAATGTTTTTTTTTTCAAATGCTTTTAATGGAAATTGTTTTTTCATTGGAAAATAGGAATTATTATCATACCTTGAAGACTCTGAAACCAAATTAACGGATGAAGCCCGACCCACACTCTCGGAACAATGTGTGGAATATTTACAGAGAAGCATCAAGTACAACCAACTCGCAACTTTGCAATACATTGAACATTTTAAACGCCGCAAGATATACACATCATCTAAAAGTGTGACGATAATTATCGATAACTTAATCCTGGATGAAATAGAGTCTTTATTAGAAATGATATTAGATTGTACAAATAACAACAGAAAACACAATACAGGATGCCTCCTCTCTATTATACCACACCTAGAAGTACATCCCGAGAGTCAAGAGCGAATCTTCAACGATGTTTTTCCAAAACTTCACAAGTTAATTCTGGCGGGCTACAGCAAGGAAACATACCTCAGTCTAATTGCACAAAAAGACCAAAGTGTCATAAAATCTTTCACGGAATATGAAATGAAATATCCGGTGCAATTTTTCTGGAATCTAGACCCAAATAAAATGATAGACCTGTGCTTTGGTTTCAAGAAACATTGGCTTTTAGAAATTCTATTCAACAGCCAGAAAGTTTTGACTGATGAAGGAGGCACTCTGATTCATTCCACACCGTTCATCAAAAAAATATGGCAACTAGTTTTGATCAATATGATAAACAATTGTACAGAAAATTGGGATATTTCTTCAAACCTTAGTACTCTCGAAAATCTCTTTTCTATCCTGGAATATCAAAATTGCGAGCAGAGCTTGCTGCTGTACATCAATGAGATATACAGGCAGTTGAATTTGATTAAGTTCTGTCTCAATAATTCGAAGAGAAAGATATTTTTCGGATGGTGTGAAAAGTTGCAAAATAACAGCGCTTTGTCGGTGATTTCGCAAAACTGTGATCTTTCGCATCTGGACTGGTTCAAGGTTAAACAAGCCCTCGCTTTAAACAACGACATGCTACTCAAATTGCAAAATCAACAGCCCAGCTCTAAAGAGCAATCTCAGTGGGACATCATGACGTATAATGCGTATTGCATCATGACCTCTATTATTGATATTATTTTACTTGAAATAGATGGCGCAAATGACAATGAAACAATGGCTAGCAAAATCGAAGAGGTTAAAGTTATGATTTCTAATCTACACCCCGTTAGTTACCGTTTGGAGATTCTTCAGAACATATTTTCGTGCCTGTTTTTACGTTATGAATATTTCTCAAACGAGGAAAACATGGTGGGACAACACATAGCTTCTCACTCTGATAGTTCATATTTCATAATGAAAAATAGTCTTTCGAAGCAATTTACCGAAAGCAGAGGGTTCGTGTGCAAGCCTACAATTGTCAAAGAAATTCTGAGTTTGGTGAAACATTCGTTGACTGATATTCAAAACAATAAAGTAACGAAAAAGACTGAAGCAGGGCACGAACGAATAATGAAATTATTTACAAAGAATGTTTCTAACGCTATGTACCGATGGCAGCTCATCACTAGTCTGAAGGTTGAGACGCCTCCGAAGCCAACGAGCATATCGAGCCTCTATAACGTGGCCCAGTTTAGTAGTGACGACGATGAATCAAGGAATGCAGCCCCTGCCTTGAAAAAGAAGGTTAAATTAAGAAAACGGCGCTGTAAATCAGTAAATGAGGAGTTTTTAAAATCATCTAAATTAGCAGAATTAGAAGGTAAGTAACGTTTTAAAAGTATTTTTGTTGTTATATTACCGTAAAATATTATGTACATTGAAAATCTTTTATAACTCTTTTGAAAGAGCTGGACAAAATTTCTTATGTGGGAAAACCTTTTTATTCAAATCGGATCATTGTAAAACTAACTCTAAACAAAATATGTAATAATTATTGCAAGCTGAATGAATGTGTTTTTCTGACATTTTGTCATGAGTAACTTTTTCTGTTATTTAGGTGATTCTGTTACGAATTTAATTTTTTCATTGAAGACTATATTCTCAAATGAAAATTTGAAACAGATTCAATTGCATCTAGGAATTGAACCCAAGACCTCAGCCTTGCCGGCTTTGCTCTATCTCTAGCTAATTCGACCCTATCTCTTCGGTTATATTTATCTGTATCATACCAATCACTTATATTATCTTAAATGATTAAATATTACAATTTGATCTTTTACTCATTAAGTTATTCCAAAAATTTAAATTATTTTGTTTTACAACCTGGGCTCATATTTTATTACAATATTTTTATTATGGTTTTTGTTTTATTTTATAATTCTGTTAATTTCTTATCACAAGGAGGAAATCTATAATTGGCTGTATTTTTGGTATAATGAGAAAAATGATAAAAATTGTACTGTTTTTTTTCCAAAGATTAACCCGCAGGGACCGGCAAGAAACAACACTAAATAAAAATATATTATTGTTAAAGCCAAGAGATTATACCATACTTGATAAAGTGATTTTTATCCAGTAGAAGTAATATCGCAAGGCAAAATTTTGCTTCGTATGCATGGGCATGGGAGTTAATAAATAAAAAAACTATGTTCCAAATTAGACTACTTTAATATTTCATTTTTGAAAACATTATTTAAACAACACTTCTTTAGTATGTACTTACATACTTACATGGGAACCTCGCATGAGGGTTTCATTGAATCTCTTTGAGTTTTTGCTGTAAATTTGAACGATTTCATAATATAATGAATATTAAAATGTTTTCAGCTGTGAAAGTGAATGATTACAATAATGTAGACAAACCAGACTTCATATCTCTGATGCTCTCTTCGCCCAGTAGCTTGCTGGCTATTTGTTTAGAAGCTGGAGAATTCTCTAAAGCAAATACCATTGTAGAGGTCAGTATATTTATCTTATATATTAATTGTTGTTATGTTATTACAATAACATAATGTATTACTATCTGCACATCAGATATAATAATAATACAACTCGTGTATGACATATATTTTACAGTTCATAATATGTATGTCCTGGGTCAGTTGAGTGACTGCAATAATTATTTAAAAAATTATACGTTTATGTATTTCTAATAATAAAATTTGAAGGCGTGTTTCATCACCTTTCAAAACAATTATTGGTTTTGGGATACATTCAGAAATATTCCATTAATTTGGATTTACATTAAGCGGAAATACACACAAATTCTCTACTTTCTGACAGCATCTTTAAGAAATGTATAATAAGATTGCAAAAGAGTGTAAATATGATTTTATGTACACAACAGTAATTATTGTATGTACAAGAGATAATGACATTAATTTCTGTACAATATTTTTTCAACGGAAATTGATAACAATACATTTATTGATCAACTTAATAGTGCATAATTTAGCCATCCAAATGCTTGAAGTTTTCATTTATCTATGTATGTATATTGTTCAATGTGAGTCACAAGTAAAATAAAGAGATAAGACTGTATTTATAAATTCTTTATGGACTTCTCCAAATCGTGGTACAGTAATGTTTCCCGTCTGGTGGGTTGGTAGCTCTCGTGCTCGGCAGCGCTGTAGCCCGGAGGGTTCTGTGCATAGTACTCCTTCATCTTGTCCGTTACTAACCTTGGGTGGCAGAGTGAACAGCAGAGACAGCAGCAGCACCAACCTAAAAAATAATTGTTTTACTCGGGCTTGTCCTAGTGAGGTTAAAAATTCTAACGTAAAAAAAAAGACACAATGTAAAGAAACAATAAAATAAACAAATTGCTGCCCCCAACCCACAACCTTTTTCACAATCGGTAAAATTGTCACAGCCTTATAGCCAGTAGCAATAGAAATCTGGCTACCGTGTAGAAAAGATTATCTCATTTATGCACCTCTACCCACAGTTTATATATTTATATTATACGCCCATACAGACTTTTATAAACATGTGATATACATAATATGTGTTATGTTTTGTAACTTTGCTTATTTTATAAATATATAAATAAGCTATTGCTTGCAAAATTAGATTTCGATTCCAAAATAATGCCATGATCATGAATTTCATTGACAGGTGAGGGAAACATTGTTAATTTTATATTGAAAGATGAAATGTTGATTTATTCTGAAAAATCTTTGTGGCATTTGCTAATGTTTAAATAAAGTTTGTTAAGTTTGCAACAATCTTGTAATTTATTTAATTTATATGTTTTAAAAGATCTAGATCGTTGACGAAAAGCGACACTTTAACATTATTATCAAATACAAGTATGTCATAAAAGTATTAGCCCTAAATGCCACCCTGACAAGTCACCGACCCTCACTGATACCTGCACATTATGCCCATGTTTGTTTCCTAGATTATGAACTTTATGTTAAGGAGAGCTGGCATTATCGTATTTGTAATGTAATATTTGGTTGTTGACCAAGTTAATTGATATATGTGTAACAACTTAAATATAGATATCAAAACTGTATCAATGAAGTTTGACAATTTAAATAAGAATATATGATGATGTTTAGGCTTACCATTTTTGCACCATAAGAAGAGTATCAAAATGGCTACTCCTAAGGTGATGAATCCAAATATTTTGAAGAATTTCGCAATTGTTAAGTGGTAATGGAGGCGTTCCTTTAACGAACATATTGAAAAGTCTATCCCCACTCTTCCCCAGCAAGCCTTGGTCTGGTTTAGCTCTGATTCCGGTACCCATTCTGGAAATGTTCAACGTTTGTGCACACATAAAAATAATCACTCCTACTGAAGTGCACGGCGATGGGTCGAGATAGTCCTGCTGGAAAGGTCAAATGTCTCCCTCGACCAGTCTGTCTTCGTTCCACAGTTGGTGGGCAGACGTATCCGTCACCAAGACATAGTCAAACCTCACCCCATGAACTTGGGCACCCCTGGTGAAATTATTAAATCTCTTTAGGCTCTAGTCTAGGAAGTCATATTTATACCAGTACTGCATCAAAATATAACTAGCCGTTGAAAATAATAGCTATATTCCTTCAACGCAACTGAAAAAAACAGTTATAATATAATATCTAAACGAGAATATTATTCAAAGCTGTCAACGATTAAACTGGCTACGTACGTATTGTTATTGTATTGGCGCCTAATAAATAAAAAGGGTTAACAGTCACACTTTATGAATGATACTATGCATAATTTAGAATAATTTAGAGTAATAGATTATGTACCTTCCTACTAGATGGTTTTTTGGATGTTTCTATCCAATATGGCCGATACGCAGCTCAAAGCTTCAAGCAAATTTATCGGTGCCAAGCAAACTTTATTTTTCTAATATAAAACACAATCAATGCACAACCAACTGCTTGCACTATCCTTGGATGTATAATTTGGCATTAATAATAAATTAGTTGATCATATTCTGGTATTTCGGCATAAACATAATATTTTTAATGGTATTGACGTATTTATTAGTTTTACGTCTACCAAGCCAGAACCGTATCAATTTAATATATTTGTTGATATTACACCAATTAATTATGGAAAGTACCTGAGTGTTCACCTAAACGGGTTGCTCAATATAGCCAAAGCCATTCAAGCAATGTTTGGATTCCGAATGGTAGTCTGTCGAGGACATGGAATGACAGCAGTTGTTCATAAAGTTCACATTCTGCAACGCAGACGCAGTACTGGTATAAATATGACCTCCTACGCTAGAACCTAAATAGATTTAATCATTTATTTGCTAATGGATACAGAAAGCAGACAGGTTATTTCAAATAAACTGACTCTTATTAATAGTTTAGGCTTGGAAAAGATACGACTTTGTATGTAGAGGACACTATATTAAAAACCCTACAAATTGCATTATTTTACAGTTGCTATTTTATCCCCCATTATTGTTTATTTATTTATTTGTAACAAAATTAGAGTTGATATTTATTTTTAACTAGCTGTACCCCGCCACGCGTTGCTGTTGCAATGTTGTGTCAAAATCAATTGTTTGTTGTGTGTATTGTGTCAATGGATGAAGAACTTTCGGAGATTTAAGATTTTTAACAAATGAACCTTTAAATTTTTATTTTTATTTATAGACAGATAGTAAAAAAATTAAAATAATTTTGTCATCACCTTTCCAAAACAGTTTTTAGTTTTCGTATACATTCAGAACTATCCCATTTATTAGGATTTTATTGAGAAGCGGAAATACACACAAATTCTCCGACTTTCTGACAGCATCTTTAAGACCGGTCGTGTGTTCAATTCCTCGATTGGCTAAGCCCTCCATCACAACATAGGCAACATTTTCTGCTTACGGTGGTGGTAGTAGGAGATTTTCAAATATTGTCAGGTTATCCGTAACCCAGGAATGTTGTATTTCTTTAAAAAAAAAATATATATATTTATATATATATATATATATATATGTAGATAATTTTCTCAGTTTACCCGCGTAACGTAGTCCTTAAAAGGACTTTTTAACTCCTGACGTTTCGGACACATCTCACTGTCCATCTAAAAATTTTAATTATAAAGTCTTAATTGATTAAAATCCCCCAAAAACAGCATTTCCTAAATTCTCAGAAGTACCTCCAATTAGTTTAAAGCAATCCAATCAGGTCCCTACACATAAACCGCCTGATATTGCCGGCCCCGCCCCTACCCCCTCCACCGTCAAATCAATTTCATCCCGTGTACTCCGTCCTAGACATAATAAGAATTGATAAGCACTCACTTAGGTTTTGATTTCTGGATCGAACAGACACGCGAAAGCGATCAATTTGAGACAAAATTCAAGACATAAGGCCTCTGAAGATGGACAGTGAGATCTGTCCGAAACGTCAGGAGTTAAAAGTCCTTTTAAGGACTACGTTACGTGGGTAAACCGAGAAAATTATTCTATATCTTACACCTGTGAAAAAAACCATAACATATCTAGTAAAAAAGTATTGACCGTAATATATATAGGTTTAAAAACGAAATTATCAACAATTCTTTATATTTTTTTACACCGTTATTTATAATGTCTCGGACTGTGAAGGTGAAAGGTTTCTGACTTTGACGGATAAGATTAGCTAAAAAGATGAGTTTTAAATTTAGCACTAAATTCTCTCAACTTTGTGATCATTCTCAAATCATGTGGCAGTTTATTTCAGGCTTTAGATCCTGACACTCCGAAAGCACACTCACTTATCTGGTGTAATGGATATATTGTTTTATAATTATTAGTTATGTGTTTTAGTTTAAGAAAGCCAACCTGTTGTTGTTGGAAGCGTTGGCAGTTTATCAATCCCGTCAAAATATATTTTACTCAGTCTCTCGTAGTCATAACCTAGTTCATAGCCGTCCTCATCAAATAATACACTTATTTTTTCACCAGTTGAAGTTGCATTGTTTTGAGTTGTTTTTCTGCCAAGGACACTGTATTCACACACCTAAAAACAAATACAAATCCCATTTTAGTCAATGTTAACCTCTCCAGCATTTTAGGTTCATATATGACCGGGCGCTCATATTTTATAAAAGTATTTTTATCTTTTTTTCTATCATGCGGAAATATGTAATTTTTTTGACGTTAGAAAGAGAAATAATAATTCTTTCCAGTTCACCTCAAATATTTATACAAGCCAAAATGAATAATTCATATTTCACGTCTCCGTCGTAACAATAGGTTTAACTTTATAATTATTTCTTATTTTTTATAATATGAACGAGATAACAGTGAAGTTACAGTTTTCTTACAAATTACCCAAAAAAAACAATGTATTTTCTAAATATCGAGTGCTCGCAATTTTTCTACAGTTGGAATTAAAAAATTAGGTAAAAATGTGGTGAGCGTTTTTGACAACATTTTTCATGTTTGATATTAAAATTTTATTATTTAGAAACAGTTTTGTTTATTTTAAATGCTTATACCGGAAAATAATTTTATCTAGTTTCTAAAACTGTATTTTTTTTTACGGAAAATTAAAAAATAAGATGTATATAGCGCATTTGAAATACACAGAAAACATTGCAAACTGAACAAAGTGATGAAAGTACTGAAGGGTGGATATGATATGTAGCCATGTAATATATTTAATAACCATCTCCATACAAGCCGTTTTTCTTGGCAACTAGGCAATGACATTACAAACATATACTCGCCTCACGAAATTAAAATAAAATATGGCAATAAAGTTTCCAATAAATTCTTAATTCAAACGTTGTTCACATATGACAAAGATCAAAGAATATATGTGTATGAACGTAATAGATACAGGACCCGGCAGCATTTACGTACTTAAAAGTTGCGTTGAATTCTACATTCCACATCACAGGTGATGAGATGACACTACACTTACTCGCTTACACTAAGACAAATACGGTACGATATGACCTACTGTCCTTCTTATACTTATTTGTTGCTATGTTCGCTATCTCATTTTCTGTAATGACGCTTAAAATCCTCGAGAAATAATTGAATTATTTATAATAATAAGCAATATGTGTTTATTTACTAATGAATTTTAATTCCTTGGCTTTGTACCAGTGTTTGCCGTGTACTGGAAACATTTTCTCATCACACATGAGGGCGTTTTGGCACTCATTTACGCATTTTGGTTAGAGATGGCACACAACTTCACGCGACACGTGACAGCTTTTTACTATGTAAATCGAAAGTACGGCAATTACCGTCTCTTTTGCTTGCTGATTTGAGACTCTACAACGTGTCTATAGGTTTTGGATAAATATACAGAAAATAGGGACACGGTTAAAGCCAATACGCTATATTATGCGTGCATAATTTGGGCGTGGCATATATGTATTATATGTTGGGATGACAAACTATGCTATGATCTTCCTCAGGAGAGGGGGTCAGATCAATTGGGGGACTGTCGCGGAATATCATTTCATTGAATGGGATCTGTCACTTTGACAGATGACAGCCGCGTAATTATGACGCTCCGGTAAATTGTTCTGACCTCTCTTCTCTCTCTTCTAGGCATAATTTTAAAATATCGCCGGGCTAGCAGATTACAGCGCATATTGTCGCAACGCCAACACTTATAACACATCATATCTTTAGGTGTGACAGGTCTGTATGGGATTGTATGGTGAGCAATATGGAGTTATACGCTTTGAACTTATAGCGTAATCTGTCACCCCCTTCATGAAGAACACTATGTATGAGTTAGATAATAATGAGAAGTAAGTATTTCAGTATCCGGAAATGGAAAAATGATGCATTTTAATAGTTTTTTTTGTTAACCCTTATGCATACTGTTGCAAAACTGCAACATACCGTTCAAACCACCTTTAACTCTTTGGTGTATACTTAATGCATGCCGTTTTAGAATTATCAAGTTCACGGTAATATATTTTATCGAGTGGCATCACCTTTTTTTTCAAAATTTTTTGTCAAATGTCACTTTTTCTTTAACAAAGTGAAGATTCTCAAAAATTGGTTGGAGGTTTGAATTATAGTTTTGTTTTGCTGTTATTATTTTGATTTTCTTAGGTAAGTAGATACAATAATACAATACTTATATGTAATAACTCGTATTTTTCCGGTACACTTATTAGTTTTGAGAATTTTTTTTGGTTTTTTTTTTTTTTTTTCATACATAAATTGTTCATATTAATTTTTATTAAATACATGGTGTTGTAAACTTGCAACAATTTTTTTTTAATCAAATATCATTAAAAAATTACAAAAAATAAAATTCTTTATATTTCCTTGCATATGCATGTAAATATCTACAAAATATATTTTTTTCCAGAAAAATTAATAAATCATGCATTTAAGGGTTAAAATTAATATCGATTTTTCGCTTGGCGACCGTTGTCATTGACGTTAAAGTTTTAAGGTTACTTTTTCTTCTCTTATTTAATCCAAAATATTAACCTATGATTCTAAAGTAGGTTCTTACAAATACTTACTTCTCGTTGTCATCTAACTGATACAAAGTGTTTTTTTTCTATTAAAAGTGCGTATTAACCATGTACTTGTTTTCTGTATCTTTACCAAGTTTTGTAATGTCATTGACCAAAGGTCTTTAAGTTCTCATGGCTACAACCGATATTGTCTATACAGCGTCTTTTTGACGTTGTGTATATGCAGACCTTTATTCAATAAAAAAATTGCCATAAAGTACCTGTGAAGAAAGCAAACACAATAATTGAAATGCAATAAACATGTTTCGGCTTTAAATTATTTTTAAATGCGTTAATGTCAAAGTCAGATTTGACAGAAAGCTCTTTTTAAATTCATTTTTGACAGCTGCTATGAATATTGTACATGTTTATTTGAATCTAGAACACTCTCCATAAAAATAGTAACTTGCATTAATTTAAAAATGCTTATTTTATTTTTCAGATTTATGACATGGGCGACACTGAAGGATCCATCGAGGTTTCATATACGGAACGGTTTTTGGCCACTGCAGCGCAAGTCAGAAACAGTGTCATGTTCTCCGATGGCAGCTCTACTGGAAATGTCCAACAAATCGGGCAAATAGAAATTCTCACCGGAATGTCAGTCGTATCAGCAGCTGTAGTCAGTTTAGTGGAGAGTTTCCTCTCCACAAACCGAGCTCCATACAATTACCAGATATCAGAGCTGGTCCATACCTACCCTCAACTTCAGCTTTACGACCACAAGAACTCTACATTGATCTCAATAATAGATCTGCTTTTATCAACAGGAATTGATAGAAATATCACTTACGGAGTTATCAATGTCGTTGAAAAGAAATGTCAAGACTTGAATGTGTCAACTGATCTTGATTCTAAACAGTATGATTTCCTGGTATTTATTAAAAATATGATCAATATCGTTTATGATACTTACCAAGATACAAGTTCTTACGCAAGAAATTTGGGTATTTGTGACATCTTACGATGTGATCAAATTCCACTGAATTTCAAAGAGTGCACAATGCAAAAAGATTTTTTGAATCAAGTGTCCACTTTCTGCTCAGAATTAAATATCAATAATGAGGATGCTGAAGAGTCCGTGGAACAACATAGTTTGTCTGAAGAAACCTTGTTGAATAACTATAAATTCTTACTACACTTTGTCCCATTTTCTGGTAAGGACATCTTTGACATTTACGGTTCCGGTAACAATAGTGGTGATTGCGCGTATCTGAAATCATTCCACACGTACTTAAAAAGTGTATCACAACTTTTGACTTTCAACAGTCAAATTGAAGACTCAACCAAACCTGAAATAAATTTGAATGTTTTGAATCTCCATCTGCACAAGATCATAGGAGACTTGATATTTGAACAGAAAGTTCCAATCGATAGCATCGAATCTATATGCAAAAATCTCGGAATTAACTTGACCCATAAAATTGTTTTGAATTGCTGTCCAGCTGTCAAATGCAATACGGCGCCATCTTGTACTTACAATGAAAAGTTTAGTCAACTGGTTGACTTGGTTGCAAATTCTGACCCTAAAGCAATTGAAATGGACTCAAGTTTCGAGTCTTTGGAAATTTCATCCGTTTGTCGCAAACCAAATAAGGCTGTCATCACGCATATCCTAATTCACAACTGGGTTATTGCTAATCTAGTAAAAAAGATCCATTCTGACTCTTCGGAACATATCTTGCAGCAGAGCCTTGATGCACGAACAAGGTTTTTAGATTTCTATTTGCAAGAGGAAAAGTTTGATGTTTTGAAAAACATTTACTTCAGGAATAAACCTTTAACTGCGTTACAGACGTCACATGACTTAGATCTTGTCTTTAACTATCTACAGAGTCTACTAAAAAATGGAAAACTAAAGGACTCTTTAGAATTCATTGATGCATTACCTGAACAGCAAGTTTATTCAAATGTCTTCTTCAAAAGTCTCAGAGATCAGATCCTTCTCAAGTTGTCGGTTCGAGATGACGATGAACACAACTGGAAATACTTCTTGTATATCTCAGAGTTTGAGTTGCAAATTGCCAATGTGCTGCAGAATCTGGTGAACTGGCCTTACGAAGGGGCAACTAAGATACTGGAATTTGTTTGCTATAATAAACACTCGGTGGACGAGGCCTTGAAGGAGCAGTGCCAAAGGTGGCTCTCTAATATTCCAATTTATGAAAAGGTTTAAAAACTATTTATTATTCACATCTATGTTACCTTTTGCATTGTTTGAATTTATTTCCTGACTAATTTACATTATGGTTCTGCCTCTTGTAATCTGTTGTAACTTTTTTTTGGTTATAAGCATTTTTTTATGAGAAAGAGGAAGAGGATACAATATAGCTTTACAAATAATGGCTCTCTTTATTATTTAACATTTTAATGTAGTGCTTTTAGTGAAAACATCACCTAAAGGGCACTTTACATAAATTTGTGCAATTTGTAAACTAGGTTAAACATAGTTATCGGTATTCGGTACTTGACGGCTACATCAAAACTAAAACCGGAAACCACATTAATTAAATTAATCACTATGCCGAAATGCCGGCTTTAAAAGAGAATTGACGCAGAAGACGGTATAATTCCCCAAAAATAATACATAAACTTTTTTTATTTTAAGATTTCGCAACATTCTCCAGAAAGTACTTGGGCAACAATATATTCCCTTTCCACAGAAGATCCAGAAACAGTGTTACAAATATTGATGGATTCACAACAGGTAATTTTAAATCTGCTTCTGATAATTGGCGTCACTCAGAAGACAATCAAGCTGAAATAATATTCCAGCTTTTTTCTGTCTGGTATGAATTTTTTGTAACGCAACATCAGAAGATGATATTATATTACTTATCCAAACGAGCGATAGCTACACCCCTTATTTTTATGAATTTTTAACTTTCTCCGAATACCAAAAGATGTCGCTAATATTCCTTTCGTGGAATATTCTACATAATGTTGTGTATCAGTTTCTGCTTGTAGACGCAATTTAATTTTTTGTTCTAAATATTGAACAATAAAACCTAAAAATATGAGAGTAAGCAGTTTATATGTTTCCATATATATTCGTAGGTATGATTATTGGAATGAGCGCCTCCAAATCCAAAACTGATCGCCCGGAAATATCTATCGCTCGGTGGTTAATATGTTTTTCGTTACAAAATAGTTTGTGAAACTCAGGCAATGCCAGGTAGTGCCTAACTACTACTTATCTACAGTAGGTGTGTTTTTAAATTTCCATACTATTTATTAACCATAATAATAAAAATAATATCAATTTTCAGTTCAACCTTTGCCTCACGTGGACAGATCTGCACCAAGTGTCGACAAATATTAAGAATCTAGTCACTCACAGCCTCGTGAAACAGTGGCTCGAATCTCCACACGACCGCCCCGTTGAGGAATTGACCGCCTTACTGTCGGAAATACCCTCCCAGCAGGCTATCTCCCTCTGCAACGACATGATGTTTAAAATCAGGGACCTGTCCGTCTTAAAAACAGTTGTAGACTTCTTAGTCCTCAATACATATGACGGAATCTTGTATGATAATATCAATACTGGTATTGCGCTGCTCTCTGAAATGGAAACAAGCGAAAAGGTCTACTTTTGGGACATCATCAACAAACCTCTACTCATCATCGAGCAATACCTAATGAATGCAAAACTTGATAAGCTTGCGAAATTGCTTGAAGCAATCAAACCCATACTTAAGACGGATCAAGTCGGCGAAAATCTTTACTACAACATATCACTGATTAATACTATGAATATATCTGTGAATGCCGTTGATGCATTGTTAAGGATATACGCTTCGAAAGCTTTGGATTTGAAATCAACGAAATCGCTTCGGCTCTCAACACAACTCTCGAATAAGCCTGATGAAATGTTTCTGCAGTCTATTGACTCGATTAATATAATGGGACATGCGGGGACATTTATAATGCCGGAAGAAGTGCCTCCCAGAGATCAGTGGGTACCGGATAATCACACGGATCGGTGCATGTCGTGCGAGACGACCATCTTCTCTATCCTCATAAGGAGACACCATTGTAGAAGATGTGGGAGATTGGTTTGCTATTCGTGTTCCAGGCACAAGATGCAGGTAAGAAACAAACCATGTCTGTGAATGACTCTATTGAATGCCAACATGTCTGTAGCGGATATCTGAGGATACCTCGCCATTATTAGCTCACCATATTTGCCTTGATTTTGTGGTATTTTGAACCTTAAAAAATGCTAGCATACTAAAATATATTTTATTCTCTCAGCAAGAAAATAATGTATATTGATATTATTCTAGCTTGTCGTTTTGTCACTTGCATATATTTTGTGTCAAATGTCATAATTCCGATTTTCAAAGTCTTTGTACATTATCTCTGTACTGTATTTATTTAACCCTTTCAGACCTGAATTAAAACTGGTAGTGGCAGAACATATTTGATGGTTAAAAAATTATAACATTTTTTCCAATTTAAAAAAATGACTAAATAAACATTGAAAAAAATACCTTGAAAACTTACATTTTTTAAAAATCGGTCGAGATTGAACACAAAAATCACATTTCAAAATATAAAAGGGCCGAGGCGCATGAGAAGCGCAGGCTAGGGATGACATCCGGGGCCAGGGCGCTGATGTGATTCCGTGGAGTCCATGATAACCCATGGCCTCTTGTAAATGTCCATGTAACGCCGAGTGTAGTAGGTAGGTGTGTGGGGTGGAGTAACGGCCGGGCGCGGCACGGAGAGCCGGCCATAGCAGCCGCTCAGTAGGCAGCGGACGTTCGCAGGGCCCGCAGGTTGCTCACTGTTATAGCCACCCGGTCGAATATTCTGGCGTGTAGGTAGATGTGATATACCTACAATGGTTCGCTAGAGGGTTCTGGGCGAACATTCTAGTAGCATCGTTGCAAATGAAAACCGCTGATTTTTATTCGCTCCAGGTAGGGAGGAAAAAATTCTTTAATTTATGTCTTTTCAAGTATACACACGGTCCGAAAGGGTTAAAGGAAAACTTGATATAATTTATGTTTATTGTGATTTACGATTATTTTGCTGGGAAATGTAATAAACCTCAAGAATATTACATAAAAACATTTCTCTGAATGTGAAAACTACATAGGATAGATATATACAATATTTATTAATATGTAAATGCATTATCTGGCAAGACAGTACAATTTATAAAAACATTACGAAAATAGTGTCAGTCGTGGGAGCTTAGCATTTCAATTGTTAAATTAATATTTAATTCTTTAACATAATTTTCTTTATGTTTACAGATAAACAACCTTTACGACAACATAAAAGTGCGCGTTTGCCGCGATTGCCACGCTCAGACCATCAGCAAGTCGGAGCACTCGTTCCTGCCCGACCGATCCACCGGTACCGGGCAGCCGGGCAGCGGATCGACCTACAGCGATGGGACCTCCATGGAGTGGTGCCTGACCGCAGATCCCCGACACAACCAGGAGGTCAGGAAGGAGTTTGTGTACGAGTTCTCGCCTAATGTGACGCTCTGTCTGACCATCATGAAGATGCACACTGTTAATTTCGATTATCCGAGGTTGGTTTTAAATTATATTACAGATTTTTATTTGAATTCACAGGACTTAATCAGAACTTATTACAAGTTTATGACTCAAGAAATACCCAACCATATTCCTGTGCTTCTGGTATTTTGTCTTTGTTGTCGGGTTCCACAGACATAGGAATTAATAGACGAGAAGATAATGGCGAGGGGTAAAATCAACTGTTGAAGAACGAAGGGAGTGAAGCTGACTGTGATTCGTCAATAAATCAATCTGACAGTAAATAGGCATCTCGCATTATAATATCACCATTTACTTCTTAAAAGTAAAATCTGCTTATGAATGAATAGACATTTTTACATGGGAGCGCAAATTACTCGCCACGTTATGAACAAATTTGCGAAGTCCAAATTCGGCAAAAAAATTCGGTTCTATTTTCAGAGTCGAATATTTCGTTTAAGTATTTAGTTAAGACACTTTTATAAATGTTCATAATTTACTTCCCAGCAACCAACCAGCTTTGTGTTTCGCGTCCAGACGTTTCTCGATGTGATAGTAACAACTGATTCATATTATACGATGTGAATATGCTTAAAATAAAGTAAAATAATGCTTATATATGGAATGTAATACGACAATTGGGTTTATTCTCTTTTTCACATCTATTTTTACAAGTTTTCATAGTACAAGTCAACATTTTGCCGTGTTATTTCGTAAAATGAACCGATGATGCCTCGACCATAGTTCGCACAAGAATGATGACGTCACATTTTCAAATTTCACTTGAGGCCATACGCGAGCACAGCCGGCTCCAATGGAACCGGTATGGGGAGTGGGGATAATACGCTTTTAATCACTTAGGGCAGGTCTACTAATATTCATATGTCTATGTCGGGTTCATATTTTGACTTTGTATATTATGGTATAATTGTGACATTAGTGCCACTGCTTAAAGTAACACAAATTACCCTATATCATTTCTGTGCGCCTTATATTTTGTTCCTGTCAACGGGTTCACATTTTAACGTTTATTATTTGTACCTATTATTGTAATCATTTATAGTCTGAATTCTCGACAAATCAGTTCCAATTTTGAAAATGGCAATTAAAATAGTTTTCTGTTAAAAATGTTTTATTATTGGTTGGTACTCTATTGCTTTTCTGAATTCTCCAAACAAACACCAGAGTCACATCTGAAATTACTATTTTTAATAATTAAAACATTATGTGCTTTCAGATTCCTGCTGGACCGCAGCGCCGAGCTGTCTCTCGTGGCCGGCAGCGGTGGCGGGGCAGGCGGGCGGGAATTACTGCGCATGCGGCGCGCCCTGCTGCTCTGCTGCACCGTGCTGTATTCACGCCCCCTGCCCGCGCCCACTGCCCGTGCCCTGGGAACCCCAGCGCCACCCAGCCAGAGCGCGCTCGCCCTCACCGAGACAGCGCTGGCGCACACCGAGAGGCAGCTGGCAGCTACCGACGCGTTTGCATTGCTGGTGTCGCACGGGTGCCACGATATGATGCCGCAGGAGGATATTTTGGACAGTAAGTTTAATCTAATAAGAGTATCTTTAACCTGTACGCCGCTACAAGCATTTATGTATCTGCGAATAAAATGTGCCTCCAGCGCTATGTGCATGTATTTATGCATTCGATTATGTGACGAATTGAACAGGTAAGTGAACCCAAAAATCGTTTGAACCTTTATTTTACTGACATTTGGCATTGACCATTTAAAATGTTCTTATTTATCGTTAAAGAAAAATCAGAAAATCGCGTCTAGGAATCGAACCCATGATTTTAGCCTTGTCGGGACTAAGATCATTGCTGCTCTACCACTGACTGGCCTTAATCTGGCACTAATCTGACCCTATTTCCTTCGGTCATATTATGAAAAAAAAAAAAACGGATATATTTATCCAAGACACTAATAGATTGCATTTAGTTCGGGAAGAATCTTGCGATCGTACATCAAGATTGCAGCCAATAAAAATATGCATTAAGAAAATGAAGATAATGTCGGTAGTACTTAGTCGAATTATTATGCAGTTCAATATGACCAAAGGAAATAGGGTCGGATTAGCTCAGTGGTACAGCAAAGCCCCGTATATATATTGAGATATCTCTATAGATTACCAAATGTTTTCCAACATCAGACAAAAACAAAAACATTTAGTCATTTGGCCCAACAATTTTTATTTTCTATCGACCACGGAAAACAAAAATAATGTGGCCTTGCCCCCAATGGTTCATGTTTGTACAAACATTTGGCTCAATATTTGTGGTAATATTGTCGCTGGAGACGCAACTTTCGGGGAAGAATTGCATTTCCTCTTTTTTCAAAATCCGTTCTTCATTCAATGAGGTTGTCTAGTATTTTTTTTTTTTTTGTATCCCAAAATGTATTTAATTGTAATTGTGTGCAATAGTGGCCTGTGAAGTCACACGCAGTACAATTCATAATTCGAATGGCAGTGCTGCAGTACCATCACACAGTGCACGTGACGCCACAGGTATAAGGGGTGGGTAGGAATCCGAGGGTCAGTGTGTCCAGGAGTGACGGATGTATAAATCCATTTCTCCCATTGCGGTGCAAGGCGACGGATCGATAGTGTCCTGTTGGAGAGATCAAAGGGTCTCCCTCAACCTGTGTCTCCCGATCCGACGTGCCACGCAATAGCTGGACAGACTTATCCGCCGCCAAGACTAAGACAAACCTCACCCCCATGAACCTGGGCACCCTTGCTAAGTCACCAAATGTAGCAAACCACTTGGGCTGACATATGGCAGAGGTATTGGTTATCCAAAAAATGGTTCCCGGGGCAGCGGGACCCATACCTTTAAATTGTAACTATTCAGTATTTTACAAAAATTCTAAATGTTCTGTTCTCAGAGTGCTTTAATTAATATGATACATTTTTAAATTTCATTGTAGAAGACTACATTGCTATGAACTCTATGCTCCGTGCTTAAAATATCATCTTTTTTTTTCCAGCTCATTGTGTTCGACGCCTTCTAGAAGCAGAAAAATGGGAGCTGGCCCTCGAAATCTCCACAAAGTTCAGCATCCCTCGACTCGGCGTCCTAGCAGCCTGGGGCAAGGGGTGCCTCAAGGCGGGCTGCTTCCATCAGGCCCGGCAGAAGTTCGCCCTCTGCTTCAAAAGCTCTCCCTCCCACACGTCCTCTCACCAGGCCGAAGAGTCAGAGCCGCTGCCCAATAAGTCCATCATGAGGCTGCGGAAGTTCAGCTTGAGCTCCTCCACCACGCAGCTGGATTCGCCGAGAAATCGAAGCAATCCGGCTTTGCTCGAGGAGATCATCTCTCTATTGGAGAACATCAGCTATCCGCTGAATAATGCTATCGTCAAGAAGGCGGAGGCAATCACAGTAAGTGATTATAAAGTACACACTGGGTAATTTGACCATGAACAATCACTGGTTTCTTGAATTCTTGACACATCAGCTCCAATTTTGAAAAGAACAATTAAAATAATTTACTATCCAGAATTTTTTTATTTTAATGCAGCAAAAACTGTTGAATGGTGTGCTCCGCGTCATGAAATTCTTCATCAATACTACTCATATTTTTCATCTTGAAAATTTTTTCAATCATGAGCCATGGAGCTATGAAACATATTTGAAAATTTCAAAATAAGACAAAACTACGCCATAATCTATATAAATAAAAATGTTAGCTTGTTGAAAATCTTAAATCTCTGAAAGTTCTTCACAGATTGCTTTGAAATTTATGATACAACGTTGCATTCGAATACGCATGTGTTTTTATATACCTATATTATATAGATGTCACCTGTGACTGGTAAAAACATGCTTCTTTGAAAAACAGCGCCATTTGTTGGACGTAAAATCAGCACGCGCTATTGTTTCTTTATCTGCACAGACAGACTTCAGCCACAGCAACGCTTGGCGGGGTACAGCTAGTTTTCAATAAGATTTTAATTTTCAAAACTCTCAAATCCGCTGAGATAAATATACCAAATTGGGTAGTAATATTATGATGGTAGAATTTATTTGATTTGTCTTTTTTTTTCAGAGCACCTTTGAACGTTTCACTTCGATACAGAGGCCGACCAAAAAAATGGTGACCACAGAACCTGCGTTGAACATAATGCATGCGCTTGCAAGCATCAGCAAAATAAAGCAGGGAGACTTCTCTGAATTCACCACCAGTTCCCAGTACCATAGGAAAACCAGCACCACAAGCTTTCTCAAAAAGCAAAATCCTACCAATGGAAAATTAGCTCTGAAGCAAAAGCTCGATCCATTCTTTTACAGCGAATGCCTGTATTATTTGACCGCGTACGGATCGCACAGTGCGATAATAGAATTCTATCTGAAATATCACAACATGCAGGAGGCGTTGAAGTATTGTTTGGATTATGCGGTGGAGAAGGAAACATTCACAGAAACCATCTTCATGATGTGTTTGAAGACTGACAAGGTTAATGAGCTGTTGAAGACGATGAGTGAAATCGATAGCTCCTGGAATATTTGGACGGTAAATTTATTTTATTTATTTTAATGTTTGGTGACCAGATCTGAATTGCCTGGGTCTTGCCCGCCTTCTCCTTCCCTCTTCCCCACTACCTTCAACCTCACAACCTACTCCAATTAGGTACGCTGTGATGTTTTGGACATCCACAAAAATAAACGATAAATAATAAAATAACGTGCTCTAAAAATTTTTTGTTTAAACAACGACGGAAGATTTATTGACAGACAGGCCTTGAGTAAACAGATTCCCACGGGAAAGGAGAGACCGGAGGGGAGTCGAGTTTGGAACTTGGGTGGATTGACAGCCCCGAGAAAGGGATACAAATCAGAAGTGTTGTTTGAAATTGCAGTTAATTATTGAATTCAAATGGTATTAGAGAATATTGCGGAATATTGAATTAAAGTGAAAGATTATTGATCCGGTGTTTGTGTGAAGTGAAAGTGATTCGACTCAGTGGGAAAACAATTAATAATAATGACAATAATAATAATTGGATAATTTGTAGAGCGCCGTTTTGTAAAAACCCACCTCAGGGGCGCCAGGTGTTGTGCAATCGCGATTGTGTTATAAAGTTGTGTTGATTTAAACGTGATTTCGTATACAGTTCGAACTAGATTGCTTGTCTTAAAAACATGAAAATAATAAAAATATTGATTGCGTTTTAAAATAGAGTGAATGTACTTAAAGGCAGGAAGTGTTTAATCGGGCTAAGTTATTGATTTGGCGAGATGGCATTCTATCCACGGAGACCGAAAACCAGAGAATCAAATAGATTATTAACTGTGGGTTCGAATCCTAACAGATTAGGGAGGTACAATTTTATTTACAGGAATATTTAATTACCCTTTTATAAGCGTAGGGAGGAGGTCGAAAATTAAAGTGATTTAGCTATATAGTGTAACCAGGTAAGTTTCACACGAGGATTTGGAGGTGACTAACAGGGTGAGTTTTTTTATATTATTTATTAAATTTCAGAGGACCCTTTTAATAATAATAGGATACAACCGAGGTACAGGAACCGAGTTTGCAACGCCTGCAACCCAAATAATCTTCCCATAAGAAGGGATACGCTAGACGCATTGTCAATCAGCTGTGAGCGAGAGACGAGTCAACGACCTTTTCATATATAGGCCGAGAGGCGCGGAGTACAGTCAGTCAAAGGGGAAGTTTTGCTAGCGTATGCCGTCCCAAATTGAAAGCGATCGGATACAACCAGACGGAACAAAATGAAAACTTTTCTTCTGTTATTTGACCTTCTAATTTAATACCTTTCATCTATTGTTTGACTTCCTAAGTTACGAATTGGGATGCACAAAAACAAATCTAAAGTCGAAAGAGGGAGATGGTAATCTCCGAAATAAAACTACCAACCGAACAACTTTTCTCAACAGGTATCTTTCGAGAGGTAGGCGGCCTCTTTAAATTAAATGCAAAAAATCAAACCAATTATCCGTTTATACCTTACCTGAGAGGATAGGTATTCAGTAGAAGTTACCCATACCTAATACACGAGGATGCTAGTAACCTCATAAAATAAATACTGGAACCAAATATTAAAATACAGACAGTCCTCATCCCAAATTTGGCATATCGAGTAGACCTTACATATATCTCACATGATAATTGGCTGAATGGGTAGGCACACAACCTATCGTTAATAAGCAGGCAGAATGTCGACAAGATCGTCGTGTGTTATATGTGTATTGACCTAGAAAGGGATGTAAATCCCCGACGGCGTGGGAGTTACAACGTTTTCTGGAGGTGGCACGTAACTTAGGACCTTGCGTGTCACATTTTCGCGACTAGATTCGTGATAAAGGGATGTTATGGTTTTCCCCTTCTACACTCAGTAAAGTAGTTTATCCTGGAGGTGTTTGAGATTGGGGCAATTCTGAAATTGGTGAAGAGACCTGGTTTTCTTTATTCTGGCGTGAAGGTTGCCGATTTGGAACAAGGGGAGACCCGGCCGGTTGTGATATCCAGACACGCAGATATCGATCGCCTTGCTCAAATTATCATCCATCAGTTTTGTTTGGTAAGCGGAGGAGCCAATCTTAACTTGAAAAAAATTCATTTCCTTTCCTCTCCTTCCCCTCCCAAAATATATACATGGATGGCGCCGACAACTAACACCATAAATTTATCGTATGTATATCACATATATAAAATCTAACACTTTATTATATTCACATTACCCTACGATAGGTAGAATCGAGTAGCTAGGGGGGGGTGAGCAGGCGACTTAGAAGATAAGGTTTATAAAATGGTTTTGAAAAACAGCGGTAATGGATTCAACTCACTCTATCTCAAAAGAACCAAGGGATACCACACAAAACATAAATAACTAGGTTTCTAAACCGAGAAACAAAAACCCAACACAACGTTCGGTGAAGCCTTTTTATACTGAACCGTCACGTGAAATGAGTACGTTCAAGGTCGTACGTCACGTAGACAAACTAGGATGTACACACTTGAAGGGGTGTGTAATAAAGAAAAGACGGCAGGGAGGACCTTCCTACCCCGGATATATATATAACCAAAGCCTTATGGAAAAGTTACCTACGGGACTTAAGGAAAATGTATCGTAGAAAGAAGAGAAGGAAAAGTTTGAAGTAGAAAGGCCAGATCATTACAACGCCACAGACTTTCAGTCCCCAGAAAGTTGGGACTTGCGCAGTATTCACTTAAATAAGGTAACTCCAAATCATATTGACACTTTTCAAATTTTATCGAAAAGTACATTTTTTAAGGTGAGCATTTTTAATCCCAATCACCAAAAAAACCAGCCAACGCAACTTCGGCATAACATATGCACAACCGATTGATAGCTGAGTGAACAAATTTTAATGCGTCGAGTTCCATCCAGGCATTGTGAGTTCAATTGCTCCCTGTCATTGCAAGACCATTATTTTCCACACATATGTATTGATTTCACTAAAGAGTGTTACAGTAAAATATTATCAGGTTATTCGTAATCCAGGAATTACATATTGTCTTTATTTTAAAAGTAAAAATGTATGTTTTAAAATACCACAATTCCAGGACTACCTTCTGCATGTGTGCCGCGTCCTGGAGCACCGTGGCCAGCTGGAAGCACTCCATATGGTGCAGGCTGGTGTGGGGGATCACATCCGCGCTGCCATGACCTGCGCCGGCCTGTACACGCAGCCCACCTGCGCGCCACACGCGGCCGCCTTGCTCGCGCGGGCACACCATCTCGCGCAGGCCCGCGGCCATCTGCAGCATGTGCCAAGGAAAGTCTCGGGGCAAGGTAATAGAACAGTGTTTTTACTCCCGCTGTGCTAGAAATCATCCTGTCACATTAATGTTTTACTCATAACATTCACTGATCGAATACATTGTAAAATAAAACCATATTTTTTCCAAATATGGAGTCAATGTTTGGTGAAGGATATAGATCTGATAGAGAGTATAAAGACGATTCACAAAATACTGAGAACTTTGGAAGACCGGCAATATGAATATCGACTCGGAACACCTGTTCAATGCTTCTTCGACTCGTTTTTGTGTAAGACGGCTCGTATGTGGAAACAGCTACCGGCATCTGTTTTTCCTCCTTCATATAATCCGGGCCTCTTTGTCCACTGTACAGACAGGGGTGCTCTTGTGAGGTGTCACATAAAAAAGAACTAAAATTGCCAACATCAAAAGAAAGAAGAGAAAAGGATGACTTGATTGAGACTTCTAAAATTTTATCCCAACATTATAGTTGCCCTGGTATTCAAGAAATCATCACCACCAACACAAATTAACAAAACACCTTTTGCATCCAATTCTACTAGACACATCTTTGCATATCGAGTAGTGGAAGCGTGAAACAAACTTCAACGACATGATCGAAGCTACAAATATACATCAATTTAAAGCTTGATTGGATTCTCATTTGGAGAGAAGAAAGGATTGTATTTAAATTAACTCAATTACTATTTATTGTGAAAGTATCGGCAAAATTTCAGAAATTAACCTCCCGATAGAGCTGTGTTACGGAGAAGATATTAATTCTGTGCTTGTTATAATACCGCAGGGGGGGCGTAACTGAGAGTTTTAATTTATCGTCAACCATATCAAGATATCACAATCAACTGTTGAAAACTAGAAGTAGGTAATAGCTTTTACAATGTTTTTATCTTTATTCTTTCTAATATTGTGACTTTCAGATTCAAGTAAAGAGACATCTTCTAAAACACTCCAACTGAAGATGGACGGCCCGGCACTGGACAAACACATAAACACTATCTGCAGACAGCTGGAGATTGCCAAATTTCTTTACGTCTGCGAGACTTCGGGTCGTCTTACTAAAGAAGTTGTCAACACGGTTATGCCAGCTGCCCCAGAAGATACCTACGAAAATAAATGCTTCCTGCCGACACTCTTTGATTCACACACTCAAAAGATGAAGCTGGCTATCATCATCATCATCTGCGCTTTGAATATAAAGGAAGGATTCGATATTGCAGTGAGGTAATACCCCATTTATTATTACGTGTAGAATTCAGGGTCGGCTCTGTGTGGACGCAATTGGACCAGTCCGCTCAGGGCGCCGACTTGCCACGAGGGTTCTCCAACAGAATTTGTATTTTTTGCAATTTTTATTTCCACACCAGTTCTTATTTTTTTCAGAACTTCCTGGAACTATCCATCCATTCATTTAGAAGAAAGAAATCTAAAAATTGACACATCACCACCACCGGAATTCAGTAATACAATGTCAAACATTTATTTATTTTTTGCCTAAATTGGCCATACAAAATGTGGACCGCAACGAATAAGCCGCAGGCCGCACGAAATGTGCTAGAGAGCTGCATGAAATGACCTAAAGGGTTGTGGGTTGTTCATCACTGTATTTCTAAATTCGTAAATAATTTAAATGCATTTTCATTATTTTCTATATCTATTTTATTATTATTTATCAAAATTATGTTTTTGAAAACACTAACTTGGATGAAGGATTTATATTGAAAACCCTAATATTTGTTTGTTGTGTACCTCAGTTTGTTAATTGTGTACATTTTACATGTTTATTATATTCAAATTGATTTATCTCCCTGAATGTCCATCTCGGAGGCCCTTTAATATTGATGTGTTTGGAATTCCAGGATAGTTCAAGAACATCTTTTGGACGCACCGAAGGTCTACAACCACGCAGCCAGACATTTGGTGAACTCGGAGCGCTACGATGACATTCTGCAACTCTGTGATTGCATCAAAAAGTGGAAATCTATCCATTCTAGGTATGTGTAAAGTTTTATCATTTTTTTTTTATGTAAACAATAATGAATTCCAGTCAATTTTTTTGAATGTTCGCCTTCTGACTTCATCATTTCTTTCATAGTTAAAATATTTTTCGAAGTTTTGCATTTTTCGTGCCTGAGATCGAAATTAATTGATCGAAATTAATTGATCGAAACTTCTTGATCGTTTGTTGATCTATATGAATGTGGTTTTTAAGCTATAATATTTTTTGCTCCAGTTCCCTATTGCTCCCTACTGTCCGGAGCCAGTAGTACTATGACATCCCCAACATTGTGAAGTTGAAGGGAGTGGGGAAGGGAAAGGTTGGGATGTACCAGGCTATTCATATCTGGTCACCAAACGCGGCTTAAGCCATTTCTAGCAACTTATTCCAAATATGGGGGTCTTTCACCAGGGCGTTACTGAGGGGATCTATTTTATATGAATTAATGTGAAATAACACAATTTAATCAAATTAAATTTATTTTTGCACACCTGAATTTGAGCCTTTAACCTCTAGATTTGTAGTCCAAAATCCTAACAGTTTTCCAAAACCTGATACATTTGACGATGCGAAGATCTTATTTTAAGGAGAACATAATATATGTTTCTGCTATCGTGGTACGAGAACACGCCGTCAGATGGAATGCAGGAAAACACTTCTTCTTCTTGACATATAAATTTATTATTTCACAATATAATTGCAGAGGATCTTATTTTCCTCTGCTAAAACTTAAACTGAAAGAAATAAAGGTCTAGTTTCCTCTATTCTTCAGTTTTCCCTAGGTTTACATAAACCTAGTAATTATCTCACGACTGACTGCCTAGGTACGCATGTACCTACCAGTTATATCAACACTAGCTCCTGCGTAGGTACGTCTGTACCTACCAGTTATAGCAACACTCTAATACTGACTTTTTTTCTGGGAGGTATCTGTATTTAAGCTAAATTCTTGAAGGACATATTACAAAAATAAAGTTGTTCCACCCGCTCGTCGGAAAACAACATTCTTAAACATAAAATAAAATGCACTTAACTATTCTTAATGATACAAACGTGACTTAAACAATACAAATATTTTAAAGGAATTATTTTAAGGGAGATGAAACTTTATTTGGGGTTTTTATTACTATGGGACAGGGGTGGGAAAGGTATTGGCAAATATTTTTAGGCATAATGGTTTAACTAGGGTGATCATAAAATATAAAGCGAACAGCCCTATTTGAAAGCTGCCGCTGCGTGAGATAAAATGAATTCTTAAATCATAAATGAAACAAACAAGACAATATGTTTATAAAAATACCAGGCCAAAGAATTGTTTTATTGTAGGGTCGAATCTGCAAATGTGGGAAGCTACACTATCTTTAAAAATACGAACTGTGAGAACTGGCCTGAAGGTTAAATTTTACTGAGCAATATGTAATAGTCGCATTCTGGAAGATACAATATATTTATGATATACCAGCTTTTACCCGGTTATAGGTAAAATGATTCTAAACAAAATGATCATAATCAAATGATCGTAATCAAATGATCGGAACTTTCAAATGATCGGAACCCTCAAATGATCGGAACTCTCAAATTCCCTCGCGTGGTATTAGGGAGAAATTACTGTACGAAGAATTTGTTTTTCCGTGATGAAACAAATCACTTTGATCGGTCGCTGCGTTGCGACATGAAAGACGGAAAATCAAACACACTTTCGCATTTATGATCTAAGTTAGGATTAGCAAAGTTTTTTCTTTGTACTTGTAAAACTATCCAGTACACAATGTACTGTAATTTGACTGTTGCTTCCAGCTCCATCTGCGACGGAGTGGTGGAGGTAAGCGTGGCGGCGGTGGTGCGCAAGTGTGACTCCAAAGGACAACTGTTTGACGAGCTGGCCGAGCTGCTCATTCAGAAGGTGGACGATGTGGCCATCAAGGTAACCTTACACAAATTTATTGAACTTAGCACCTAAGCAATTCATTTCATGAATCTACGAATTTTTCCAAATGTATTAATAATAATAATATTCTTTATTTCAAAATGTGGGGAGGTAAGTGCAATCCCACACATTCTATAGAGATTATAAATACATAGTTATAACATACAGGGATTTGCGAGAACATATTTATAAATAAGACTAAACCATTTTCTCCTAATGACAGATGTTCGTTTTGAACAATATATAAGACCGCTTCCAAAGACAATAATTAATACTGCATAATACTTGGTTTCTGCTCTCTTCTGAACAATTCGTTTTATGTCAAATAATCGTGGTCTTTTGCATGCTAAACGACGATATGTTTAAAAACTACAACTTTTATACTTTCTCTAATGCTTGTAATATATTTGAAATTACATATATATTATTATAGTAAGCACCTTAGGCAAAAGCACGGTTGGACTTGAGACGCTCTGATAGTCTCCTAAAGAAGGAGTGGGGCCCTTGCAGAAACAGCATTTAGAAGCATAATTTGATAGATATGTAGTCCATAATGCCTGGGGCGGCACCATGATATGCAAACTACATGGCAGAACAGACATATTGACTCAGCACAGCCCTACACGGGTATAGTGCTGCTATACAACATGTCTCTAGATCTTTTTAACATAAATCTTGAAGGATTCAAGAGACATGCAAATAATGTTTCTTAATTCATGTCATATTTTTTTATGTATATATTTGGCCTAACCCCTCAGGCCCCGGCATGTTGACCGTTATATTTCTTGAAGATGCTGTCAGAAAGTCATAAAATTTGCATGTATTTCCGCTTCTCAATAAAATTTAAAAATAAAAATTGTTTTTAAAAGGTGATGATCACACACAAATTTTATTATTAGTAATAAACACATGCTTTTGAAATATTAAAATTTTTATTGCAAACATAAAAAGTTTAAAAATAAACATTATCTTCAACTCACTTTTTTGTTGTTTCATATAAAAATAATTAATAAAAAATTAATTTAACTCAAATTGCGTTCGGAACCTTTGGTTTCAAAGAGGTGTACATTTGAATTATTTTGTGGTTAACTTCTAGATTTGAATATAAAGCTCGGAATTTTCGCTTTCTAACACCGTTTAGTTCATATTTCTAACTATGACGGTAAAGGAGACACAACAATTTCTAAAAGACCATATGAGCTGTTCCGAAAAGCGAACAAATTAACTCTACGGGTAATAGCTGTTAAAACCGAACAAATTAGCCCAAGGAATTAAGAACTTACCACTTACTTTAGTTAATACTTATTAACTAAAGTAAGTGGCAAAGCAAATTTAAATGAAATATCTCTCTGTGAATGTGTAAATTATGGATTAATATTTCCAGATATCTTGCTACATAGAATGCCGTATACTAAAGACAGCCTACGCCTACGCCGTCAAGAGCAACCGGCTGTCCGACCTGAAGAGGATCATGAGAGAAGCGGAGAGATTGGGAGAGACCAAGGTGAAGAATGCCTGTGTCAAAAGGCTACAGGCGCAACAGAACATTTAGCATCTCCCTCACCAGGAGGCCATTATTAAAATGCCAATGAAAACAATTTCATAGCAAACTGCTTTAGTGTATAATCATTTAAGCAAGCAGAGATCTCAAATGCTTGTATGGCTGATTGTGGTCTTAATAAGTTATGACATTATAATATTATTATGATTATATTTTTATACCTTTTTGATACAGCGTTAACCCTAAATGTAAAATTATTCAAACATAGCAATAGGAGCACCCATTTCATATCTCCGCGGGGCAACGCGTTTCAACTTATTCTTCCAATTGTTAAATTATTTGCAATCAAAAAGATTAACTGTCTGAAAAATGTAACATTTTTGCAATTCAATATTTTTTAATCAAATAGCAATATGTCAGAATGGACTTGGAAAGTTACGCTAGTTTTAACCTGATCAACGTAACTGTCGCACATTTCATCCACAAAGTTTCGCTGGTTTTAACCCAATCAACGTAGCTGTTGCATATGTGATCCACAAAGTTTTATTAAAATACATGTCTACATTGTGTCAGGACGTGCCACGTGATGAGATAGAGTGCGTTATAATGGTCAGCGTTGTAATTGTTAAAATTAAAAGGAAGTAAACATTAAAACTATTTTATTTTGTCTTTTATTCAAACTGTCGTAACATTTACTAAATGCTTGGTAAAAGAACACGATAAAACGGCAATGGCTTCCAATTTAGCGCTCGCTCAGTCTTGATCTGTAAGAGTCGTAGGTTACGAAACAATTTTTTTTTAATTATAAGTGTAGCGCTGATAGATGCGTTGTAACCTTTCCTTCTCTCGCTTAAATGAATGCTACAGAAAGAGAGATTTTAAATGTGGCGATGCTTCTGTATTTAAGCAATTTTTTAAATATTAATAATTATATTATTCAAAAGAACTAGGGCCATTTATTAATTGCAATTTATGTATTAAGTTTTTTTTGTTAAATAATATATATGAATCATCTATATTTCTATCTACAATATTAATACATGATAATATACGATGGACGAATGTTACATAGAATCAAATAAATTGTATAATATGATATTTTATTTTGTTGTTTATTAAAATACATAGATTATGAATGCAAATTTTTTATACCTAATAAGAGAAGAGAATTAAGATCTGGAATTGAAGAGCATTTTCACTAAGAGAAAATGTCTACCCCAAACGGTCTTCTTAAAGTTAAACGCGATGTTCGTTATAATCTACGCGTTCATAGATGGTGTTAATTTAATTATTTTATTAAAATACGCAATATAAATATAAATAAGTAGTTTTATCCGTATAAAAACCCAATTCTTTCAAGAGAGGCATACAAATACAATATTGGATTAAATCACCGATTTAATATTGTATTCTTACAGTTTTTTGTAGATATTTCTCTTTGTGAAAAGACTCCTCAATTTATGTTAAAAAAACTTTACCTTTATATATTTCATTATTACCCTGTGATATACATATTATTCATATTTTAATCTTTACAAATAATTAATCGAAAATGTCAAGGTTCAGCACTCAAAAATAGTCCTCAACATCACTTTGTAGTCTGCTAAATCAAGCAATACTACAAATGAATCGTGAATGTGTTAAACCCGCTCTGCAAATTTCTGCTGGTTTTAATACATTCACAAAAAAGTACTTAAATAAATTTAAAATAAATATGATATTAACATTTTTCGCTATTTATCAATAGAATAATGTATAATTATGTTGATAATTAGTAGAAATATATGTATTCTTTTATATTCAAGGTGTTCCAAACAGTTTTTCGTGACCGTCTCTAAATTTGCAAAAATTCCAGAGCGGGCTTCGCGACTCCACAATTTAAATAATCTTTATGCAAATTCTTGACGGGTATCAGGCTTCCTGTGATCAAAATCCTCAAACTGTAATCTTTTAAATTCTACAAAATGTGTCAAATATTTCTGTAAAGGGTGTAGTTTGAAAACCAGTTAAAGCATTTTACCTAAAACTTCAGTATGTATTGCAAATAGAACTTGAAGTATTTCTTGCGTCAGCGAACTACAAAGGGTGTATTTTTTAGTGCTTACCGTTAATTACTCCAAGTATGCTATAGAGGTGTGAATCATTTATTAATGCAATCTTTATTGAAATAACTTTTGAAGGTTATAAACCCATCAATGTAATATATCTTGAAAGAAGAAGATATTACTAATAAATCTTAACAAAAAATGAACAAGACACAGATAAATAAAAAGATAACAGTCTCAACTGGGAATCAAACCCAGGATCTCAGTCTTACCGGAACAACACCTATAACCACTCAGCCATAACCTAATTATTTTACAACATTTTTGTCAATCTCATATTTCAAATTCAGAATCAACTATATTATCCTCGACTAATTTTTCCCATATATTTGGCTGCTATCTTTTTGAATAATTACAAAGTTCTAAATAATTTGTTTGTAACCTAGATAGTGTCTCAGATAAACATATCCGATTTTTATTTATACGGGACAACTATTGACTTTTTACAAAAGTCTAAATGAATATTTTATTATTATTTTTATTGAATTATATTTATTTATTTTAATTGATTGTGTCTTGATCTGTTTCGTTCAGATTTATAAGTATTATATTTTCTTCCTGTTCAATAATAATTAACTGTTTGTATAATTTGATTGCAATACTGAATTTGAAATGTGAAACTAAAACATATTATTTTTCTATGACAAAATATGGGTCAATCAAACTGAATAATAGAATATACCAATGGCCAAAAAATTTTGAGTTTTATGATGCAGTTTTTTTGTTTTGTAAAAACATCAACCAATGACTGATAAAACCCAATATCTCAATATAGCATCAAAATTAACATTTTTTTTAAATCCTACTAATCAGGAAAAATTCAGCTTTTGAAGGCAAAAATACTGTGGGTAGGATTTCAACTTGTTAAATTCACTTTCACCGCGGGTACTGACTTGCTCCCTTTTCAAACAACACTTATGCTCAGTGAAAAGGCGTGTACCATAAATCATAACCTTAAAATTGTCGCACACATATCACACTGACACCAGATCAGGATCGCTTCAGCTCGAGCCGTTCAGAATTCATTGTATGAAACTTCACATAATAATCAGCATCGCCTCGCTTCAGGACAAGCTAGTGAACGACATTCGGTTCATGGTCCAGTATGGTAGCACAGCCGTAGCCGCGCCGACACTTCGGAGGCGCTGACCCGCTCCAGTGATGTGCCTTGCGTTGCTTTGACGGCGAGGCGAGGTGGTGCCGATCCAATGCCGAGATGATATGTGTGCGATAACCTTTACTCTGTTCCTACACCTAAAATGTTCGATCACGATATGATAATCAGTATCATAAATATAGTATGGATATTTTTCTCCAAGTACCCGAGGAATGACGCTGGTAGTGTGAGAAAAGTTTGAATAAATAAATTTATATTGGACTTTCTCAAGTAATCTGCAGACACTGCATACCTCATACAGTAGTTTTTTACCACTGTAGTGTGGGTACCAGAAAGGTGGAACCAAGTCACCATGCATAGGGGGCCAAAGCTGAGAGATCTCCCAGTCCTAAAAGGCCAACCTTATGGAATTGCAGCTCGTATGGGTTGCACCATCCAGCCTTACCTTACTAAGCAATAATAACATTAATGAACTGTTTTGGTGTTGACCTGATTTTACAAGTTGAATTTTGTGTAATGCTTTGTTTGTCTATAGTCAAAAGTTGTGTAATTCTGTTATGCATGAATCTGCCACTCAATGTTTTTACCCAGTTGTACCAAAACCTCCTAGATCCCAAGTCTGGGACACTGAATCAAATCAGCCTCCTTCCTAACTTGTATGAGAACCTCCAAAAAATGTATTTTTTTAAATTAACTAAAACATGTTTTAATAAATAAGAATAAATTAAAAAAAAAAAATTAGAATGATTTTTTTTTGTAAAACCCTATACAACTTTGAATGAGTGTCCCGGCCTTGTAATCTCGGAGGTTTTGGTTGTACTGACTATTTAAACTCACTTTGAAATGAATTCTAAACACAAAAAATTAATAAAATATAGAAAAAATAATTCTCATAAGATTATTTTTCGTATTAGAAATGTATTTAATCAATTTTTTATATATTTATTCTCAATAAAAAATGATATATCCACCCTCATAAATTGTTTACCACTGAAATTGTACTAACAACCTTCCACGGAGAGCGTTAAGACCCTTGGCTCAGAATTTGGTGATTCGGAACCCAAGGATTCGAAAATAAAATGATATTAAAGCCCTTCTTCCACAGGGATACGATACTCAATGATTCAAGCATCTTGGCGACTACTGCAATACACCCGCGCGGAGGTTCGTACACGGGTACATGTTACCGACATTTTATAAACTCCCGCGTCAAGACTTTAAACATGAAGGAGCAATTAATAAATATGGTCAAAAATGATTGTTTCATCGTCACTTGTGTCATTGCAACAATGCGTGTGCTTTAGATCGATGCTAGGAACAAAAAATGACTGCTACAGCAGTTCTGAGTGAAGTTATGTAAATTAGTTTTGACATTTCGTGGAGGTGGTAATGCAGGTCTCGTGATTTCAGTAGCAACGTTGTACGCACATCGGTATCAGATACTTACTTATCCCTGTGGAAGAAGGGCCTAATTGTGCATACTTTTCCACATAGAGAATTTAAATTGGACAAAAAGACCAACACTGCATCATAGTATTGCTTGAAATTTTTTGGGGAGTTATTATTAGTAACCAGATCTGAATAGCCAGATTCTTCCCAAACTTCCTTCATTCAGACAATCCCCAATTGGGATGCCATAGTCCCAATCAGTCTTGGCAGTTGGGACTCTTGTGTGGTTCTAAAATTCTAAATAAACACCCGGGTACAATAAATATATGGTCAAATTTCTGTACTCCAATTACGTACTTATAATTACATGAAAAATGAAATACTTTGTATATACATACCACCATTTAACTAAACAGGATTGACAAGTTTCAAAACCAATGGTTTCTTCATCAGGATAAATAGTATACTTTTTATACCCTTTATGTATGCTGACTGGTTTATACACAAAGTAATTTTGCAATTATTGAAGAACTTCTAATTACGTCCAATTATTGAAATAACATTTCGTTTCATTTTAATTAGTACAAGAAACAAGTATTTATGTCGGGGATTTTAGAAAAACATGCACAAAATAATTATTAGTTGGGGTTATTTAAGGCGATGCCATATGTAGTAATGCAAAATCATGTGTTCTTGGTTTGAAAATTTGGTCACCTAGAAATGTTTCAGATGCTTTAATTAAATACTGCGAGTAGAATACATCTTGCCTTTGAAATAATCAAGTATTTTTTAGATAAGTCTTTTTAATAAGCCCAGAAAAAAATTATGTATAAATCCTATGAAAACTGCTTTAAAGTTCAAAATCTCCTACTTACGAACCCATTTTCGGTTATGATTTTATGGCTATTAAGTTATTTATAAAATGGTCAAAAAAAAAATTAATATTTATGCCTGAATATCCACAAAATAAAATAAAAGGCACTTTTTGGCCATGTTTTTTTCTTGCATAAATCAAAACAGGCGGATGGTGTTAAGCAGGAATTTAATCCTTATCGCCATCTACGTAAGGGTTGTTATTGATAGCAGCTCAATTAGTAGTACATCGCCTTAAATAATTTGTGCATATTTAGATTAACACGGAACCTTCTTTCTGGTAAATGTCGCATCATCCTAACAAAATTAAACATGGCTAAAGTCTTTGGTCTCGTATTGTTAATTTTGAAGTTTTTTGAATTTTTTTTTACTTTAATGCATTTTTTACCATCTCCCCGACGGAAATAGTTGTTTCTTATAGTAATTAAGTTGAAACAAAGTGTTATTTAAATAATTTGTGCATATTAAGAAGTTGGCGGAGTATTGAAATTTGACGTAATATATTTCAGAATTACGTACCTTCCTTATTTATTGTCATATTTATTCTGAATCCTATAGAATACTTTTCAGGATCCCTATATCTATTTTCTGGTTTCTAACTCGATCATAATAATGACGTTAGAGGTGCTAGATAAATTTATAGAACTACAAATACATAAAGTTAGGGAACCACTCTTTATTTTTATGTGACACTTCACAAGAGCACCCCTGTAGAGACAATAAAGGCGGGAGAACTGTCGCCACCTGGTAGGGCAGCGTTGTGAGACGTTTTAAGGTAAGGGCTGTATGAATGGATTTATTAATGCAGGTCTTGAAGAGGCACGGATTATACGAAGGAAGAAAAACAGATGCCGGTAACTCGTTCCACATATGAGCCGTCTTATACAAAAACGAGTTGAAGAAGCGGCCCGTTCTCATGAAGCCAACATCAACTGTGAACAGGCGTTCTGCTTGTGTATGTCGACTTTCACACACATGCACAGGGGTCATGCTGCTAGCTTATTGCGTCTGTGCATTAAAGATTTCAATTTGGGAGGTGTGTATGGGTATCTTCGCCCCGGGAACCATTTATTGGATAACCAACACCTCTGTCATAGGTCACTCCAAGTGGTTTGCTTCATTTGGTGATTTGGCTGGGGTGCCCGGGTTCATGGGTTGAGGTTTGTCCAGGTCTTGGTGATAGATGCGTGTGCCCACCAGCTGCGTGACAGGCTGGATCGGTTGAGGGAGACCTTATGACCTCTCCAGCAGGACTCTCAGAACATCGCCTAGCAACGCAGTTGGAGGGATGGATTCATACATTCATCACTCATGGACACACAGACCCCCAGATTCACCGAAATACCCAACCTCATACCTTTTTCCCAGAACTTCCTCCCCTTCCTTTCCTAAAAAGACCCTTCACGCAGCATCCCCTAAGATGACATAGGCCGTGGGGGGAATTATTTTCCTCAGGAGTGTGGAGTTAATGTAAAAAAACAAAACAAAAAATTTGGTCTGATGATGACATCTGATCTACATGAACATATTGATTAGACGAAAATATGAAAACGGTTGTATTTTAAAGTTATTTTAATGCTCCGCATTCTCTCAAGCCCATGGTAAATGAAAGTATCATACAACTTGAGATATTGTGACAAGCTTTGCAAGTACACTCGGGGTGCTTTAACAACTCTCGTTGGTTATAAATAATCTTATACAAGGGAAAGTACAAAATAACATGCTGGAACGAACGCATCAACTTGTAACACTGTGTCCATATCACAAAACAATACTCCTTTGCCTTATGTGGCCTTGGTCTTCTGTTTAGGCTTCTTGAGTTTCTTAAGTCCGTCGAGATTTCCTCTGAGTAGGTTTGAGTAAGCCGCATGGAACTTGGGGACTTCCGTAGCCGTGACAACGGTCGATAGTTTCTTGTTCTTTGATGACGCCCTAACTAAACAGAGGTTTTGTGGCTTTTGTTGTTTCGTTTCTACTTTCTTTCCTTCTCTAGGTTTTGGTTTTGTTCTTCCATCGTCTGAAAATACGAAAAAATAATTATTAGACAGTTATAGAACAGACAAAGGAAACCCTAGCAGTAAATATACAGAAAAGTGGGACACGAAAGTATTTTCTTCACACCTCGTTTTGACATAATGTTAAAGTAAGTTTTTTTATCAGACTGTTTATTTGTTTGTTTACTAAACCCAAACTGAGAACCTATTTTAGGATCATGGGTTTATATTTTGGGTTAAATAAGAGAAGAAATAAAAACTAACCTTAAAACTATAAAATTTAACCTTAAACTTAAAATCGATTTTGAATTTAACGAAATATCTATTAACACATTTCTGGGGGTTATTTTTTGCGCTGACGTGACGCTGTCTCAGGGTGAAAATAGGTCCTGCCCGAATTTCTTTAGTTTGTTTTAAATCGCTAAATCTTTGAAAATAATTAACGTATTTTAACAAAAATTTCTACATAGTAACTCAGCATTCCCAAGTTATAAAAGTACTAAACGAAAATCGAATATTATTTTAAATACTACATATGTTTATTGGTCCGCCTATCGGTATTTGCCCAAACCTGCTTTCTTTAAATACGTCCGACATCTCTCACTCGCTTGCACATAGGAGTTGAGTGGGTCAGAACAGAGATAATAATCCGAATCGGGTTTCACGGTCATAAAAACCCTCATTCCAGGAACTGAATTATTACAATAACAAATAATATACTATCCTTTTGTTGAAATACCGATGTAAACGAAAAGCACGAAGAAAAATATAAAAAGATGACTTGCATTACGATTCAATAATTATGTACTTATAGTTGGGACCTTTACAAAGAGATTGGTATATAATATTGATATAAAAACATTGAATTATTCCGCCTTTACTGCCTTTGAAATGAGGCCGGCGCAAAAGGTAGAACTACCCTTCCCGCCGTTAAGCATCAATCGACTGAACGGGTAGAACTACCTTTCCCGGCCGAAGTGTGTTAAAATGTATTATTTTCCATTTTCGGAAACTGAAATACTTACTTCTCAGTATTATCTAACTCTTACAAAGTTTTTTTTTCTATTGATAGTGGGTATTAATACCCTATTTTCTATACATTTAACCGATTTTTCACTTTGGGCCATTGTTATTGATGTAAAAGTTTTTTTTAGTTATCTTATTATGAAGAAAAACATCAGTTATCCGTTTTTTTTTAATTAACGAAATAGCTATTAAAATGCATTACTTTCCATTATTGTTTACCCAAACAGTTATTTCTAATTGTTATCCAACTGATACAAATGTTTTTAACAGTAGAATGTTGCAAACCAGATCCCACTTTTCTTATCTGTACCAGCGTTATTCAGAATTCGAGTTACGGATATATTCTTTTCTATTTAAAACTCTCAAACTATAGTAATTAAAATGTCATCCATACAAAAATTGCAAATATAATAATAAGGACTAAGACAACAAATTATTATTTTTATAATTGTTACAGTTTCCACCACAAAAAAGTGGCCATTTAAAAATAAATTATCATTAATGATGCTTTGATTTGGAGAAGATCTGGCGATAGTCAATGTTTGGCAACTACACGCCGGTCTTATCAACAAAACTTACTATTGTCAAAGTATGTGAATTCATAAACACAGGTAGGCATTGAGTTACAGTTTGACACTACATTTCGACCATAAGGACATAACGAAACTATTGAACTCGAAAACGAACTTGCATAACTATCGAACGGTAAATCCAACATTGGATTTGTAATAAGAATAACATAAGTGTTTTGTTTTCGAGTTTGTAAGCTTAAAGCATATAAATGTCATTCATAACCTAAATAATAATTAAACATTTACTTACATTGTTTTATAGTCATTAATACACTCCCCGATAATCTAGCTTTTTGAAACAATTTTGTGAGTTGAGATAAGAACTGTAAAATAAAACAGATTATTGGTCATGTATTTTAATTAAAGAAATAAGTTAAAATAATTTGATCAACGTGCGGGATAGTCATATTTTTTAAGATGATGCATGAGAATTCGGATATGTTGCCGGTGTTTACCTCGTCATTATTCAAGAGAACCATTGTTTTATTTGTTGGCGACTTGAATTTAACTCAATCTTTAGAGAAACTCTGCCAAAAACTTACGAAAACATTAATGATTAAATTAAACTGACAGCTTGCAGACACGACACACCGTTTGTTCATAGATAAAGGAAAATAAACCGACACATCACCACTACCATAGAAAAAAACAGTAACAACATTTTTGTTGAGTTGTGCTCCTTGGTTTTCTCATACATTTTGGATTTTATTTGAAATTATATTCTTATTAAATTACTTCTCATACTCATGGATTTTATTTGAAATTATATTCTTTATTTTAATATATGAATGGATTTAAAAAAATTAGATTTATAAATATTTAATATCCATATTTTAATATATTCGATAATTCAAATTCATTCTGTTTTTCCTACCTATACAATAGGCCACTTGCAAGGATTTTCTAATGACTTGGAAAAAAATGAGTGGATAGATTTCTCTACTAAGATTACGAAAATGTTACTCAAAAAATTTTGAAATGTATAGTTTTTTTTAAATAAAATAAATAAATCTGTTATTTTTGGCTTGTGACGTCACCACTTGAAAATGTTCCGTCTCCAATATTATTGAATTAATTTTTGTAAAATTCCACACTGATTATTTTTTTTATATGGCAACACCTTGATTTCCGGCGACTTGTGAATTTGAATATTGACACTTGTTTGGGGTTTGGCTGTTTGTATTGTAGTCCGCTAACTTTGTTGAGAAATTAAGCATATATTATTTGGAAATGATTGAAGTAGGTTTTGTTCAGGGTCAGTCTGACAATTTGCCGAACATAGATTCATTTATGATGGCTACTTTTCTAAGTAATAATATGAATTTCATTGGAAGCGAAATTAGAAATGTCAAAACAAAAAGGTTAGTATTTTTTCTGTATCTTCTAATATACGAATATTATGTTATATATTTTGACAACATTTAATATGTACTTATATATTATGTTTCCATCAATTATTATTATTAAGACAATTGTTAACATTCAGTTATATGCAACTGTCTTTTGTTTTCAACGTGTTATTATTATATATTTTAAAGGTCTGCACGTGAAAGTTATGGTGATAATGCTATCGGGTATGTGCAGGTAAAAAGAGAAGGTCCTATCTGCACAGTGAAAGCAAAAATAACCCCCGAGCACCGTGTCCGCCAAAAAGCATACTCTGTTGTACTTTTGTGTGATGAGATGGAAGATGAAATACAAGTCTTAGAATGTCAAGACTGTGCAGCTTCTAGAGGTTAGTTGAACTGTATGTCGCTATATTGTAAAATATGTTTCTCTCCTCTAACCTCTACACTCTTCTACCCTATGGAGATGTGGGGAAGAGCAAACTCTTGTGTGATGTAACAAACACAGAATCATTGCGAGGGTCTCTGCCAGCTACCTGTTGACAAATAATTTATATTTGGAACATTTTGCTTTCAGGTGGCTGTAAACATGCACTGGCATTTCTAACATGGCTCCATAGGAGAAGTGAAGAACCAGCGTCGACATCTGTCGACTGTTATTGGAGAAAATCAAAGTTATCGTGTGTCGGAACCTCCCAAAAGTTCATTCTGGCATCCCAAGTTGGCAAGAACGCAGTAAAAAGCGTGGAAAAAGGTAATGGAGATTTCCTGGCAGCAGTACTCCAAAGGAGTCTTAAGGAGGGGCTTCGATGCCAACTGACTCAACTTTACATGGATCCGAAGCCCACTGACTGTTTGTCCATGCACAGGATGATTTCTGCTTTTAAGAAAACACGAAACCTGCACAATACAAGTGCTACAGATTTCATCAATTTTATTACATGTGATCTAAATATTCCTCCAAATATCTTCGAGGAAGTTTTTTCATTAACAAGAAAGCAGGCTAACTGCCCGTTATGGTACGAAATGCGATATGGCAGAATTACTGCATCCAAACTATACGAGGCAGCTAACTGCAAAACATTGGATGGAACATTGACTGAAGTCATCTTAGGGGCAGCCAAGATTCCAGACACAAAGGCTATGCAACGAGGTCGGCTTTTAGAACCTTTGGTGTTAAAGGTACTAGCAAACCAACTGGGACACAAATATAAAGAATGTGGTTTCAAAATCAGTTGCAAATTACCAATTATCGGTGGCTCCCCGGATGCAGTCACTGATGATTATATTGTTGAGGTCAAGTGTCCAGTCAAACATAGTACAATGAAAAATTACTTTTTTGAGGGTGTTGTTGCCAGAAAGTATTATGCACAAATGCAAATACAAATGTTTGTACTGAACAAATTCAAAGGAGTGTTTTGTGTTGCTGAACCCAACTTTGAATCATCTGGCAAAATAAATGTTTTCCACATCGATTACGATGAAGAATTCTGTGTCGAAGCTATTAATAAAGCCATGCTGTTTTGGTCCAGAGCTATATTTCCTGTACTTAAAAAAAATGTATAGGTATACATTATTTGAAATAAATCACGTATTTACTGCACTACACTCGCTTCTTTATTCATAATAATACATGATTATATTGATTATGTACAATAGCATCATATTATTTTCATCCCATCCACCATAGTATAATATGTATTTGTATAAAGTGACAGAAAAACAAAAACAAAAAGTTTACATAAGACATATTTTTACATTTATACCTAGTATTTATTTGATAATACGTACACATGTTATTGTATTATCGCATAGATTTTTTTTGTATTTATTATTGGAAGTAAGAAAATGATTACAAAGTGGAAATTCTAACACAAATAGAAATGTATTAAAAAGTGGAACATGATCACTTTGCTACAACACAACTGTATTTATATAAACTTGATGTAAAAGTAAGGCGTAATGAATGAATAGCAATCAATCCACTCTCAGTAAAATATTGGAAGCATTATTATAGTCAGTACTTGCACTGACTGGTAACGCTGGCCGCTAGATGGCGCTAGTGTAGCATGTTGCATTTCTTCGGGACAATACAAACCTAATGGCGGGCTTTAATATTCTTTTTACGTGTGAGCATAAGAACAGTAAGGTCGTATGTAGGTTACTAAATATTTTATTTTCGACTTATATAATTTATTAACGTAAAATAAAGAAAACATTTCAAATAACATGCATTAAAAAAAACCAACCCACAGAAGTCACGGGGCTAGGAGGCGCTAGTATAGCATAATCAGAATGTATGGTAAATGTAAGAAGTTGAAGGTGTTATACATAAATTATTCTACAGTATTTGATATTATCCCTTTTGGTGGCTTCATTGCCTATAAACTCTAAGTAAAAGCTCCAACATATGTTTTTATAAAAAACACATACTGGCGCTATAATTACATAATATTATACACTTTAGACTTATTCTATATACATTACATGAAGGATAAACAAAATTACACTGGTACATATTATGAATATTTATATTCAAGTTAAAGTTTATATGATAATGAAGCGCACATAACATTTTAAACTAAACATTAGCATAGAGCACAAAACACTAAAAGACTAATAATATTAATAAGACTAATATGATCAAATTATTGGTTTTTGTAGATTTATGAGTCCACATGCAATCATAACAATATGGTCAACTTGTTGAGTCAAATGGAAGTCTATACAAGAATGTGGCTTTAGAATATTATACTCTCTGAGCCGGCTTATTCCACGTTCAACGTGTATACGCAGGGCTGCTATTTGCTTGGATAACTTCACCTCTCTTTTAGTGCTATTTACACCTGTAACAACACTTGGTGGACGCACAAGTTGACAATGTTTGCCTTCTAAAATAGTAGCTAGTTGCTTAAAACCTCTATCTGCCATTACCGACATGCCTTCAGACAAGTTGTCCAAGAAGCCGCACTTTTCCACAATCATCATATCTGTAGTACGTCCACCAAAGCCCTTTGAAATGAAGTTAATAAAGCCATCAGGAGTGATTGATATTAGGTACTTGAGTGTATTGCATTTTTTATATTCTGACCAAGTTAGTGCCTGCTGCAGTGGATTTGATGGCTTCTCTATCTGAATTTCAAAACAGTCTATGATTGATACGACATGTTTGTATCTTGCTCTGAATGGAATTGGTAGTAAGGCTTCTATTGCTTCTGACTTAGGCCAAAATACCAGTTCTGCAAGATGACGAGATAACTTCGGTAAACTTTGCTTAAAGATTCTTGAAGCTTGAGCCTCAGAAAGGCCAAATTCATCACCTAAAATGCTGAAACTAGAGTTTAATTTAATTTTTTTTAAAACGATTAAAACATTTAAAATGTTTATATTTTCAAGGAGTGCTAGGGTTTTAACAATCCAATAAAAATCTTTAAGGATTCCTAAATACAGCTTTGGTTTGTTTTCAATATGCTGCAGAGTTAATTTCAATGACAGACTTTTGAAATCACTATTTGAACTACTATCAACGTACGAATCTGACGTAGCTTGTTGGGAGTATTCTGAACCAGATGCCGATTCCGAGGCAGAACTGTCTGGCTGAAGAGTGACATGCTTTAGTTGTACATTCTTGGTATTTTTATTATGCTTCACAGGAGAAGTACTTACGTCACGAGTAGTTAAACACTCGATTGGACCCCTACTGTGTTCTTTTCCTGTATTTGTCAATTTACTTTTGAATTTCTTTTTCAAATTGCATTGAATGGCTTTCGAATCAGTTGCGTTCTCAACTATCAACATGTGAAAGTTTTCTTCGGAGCTTGATGTATCTTGTGGTCCATCCACATGTTGTTGAAGTATTTGGAGTCCAGAGCATTGAGGCTTCTCGAGAGGAAACGACACTTCCAGTTCAACGTAGTCTTGAGGTTGATTGATGATCTGTTGTGGCACAGACTCATCCACATCAGACAGGCAAGGAGACATTGGCTCGAGACTTGCAACAAACACTTCACCGCCTTTAGATGAGCTTGGATGCTGATCCACCACATTGAGTAGATCTCGCCCATCAGCTCCAATTTGACATTCAAATTTATGAGGAATGGTTCCTTTTTTTAAAAGCACCCTTTTACTTAGATGTTGGGGCCATTTCCGAGCATCCACGCTTAACTGAAAATAAAAATACAACTTATCAAGAGACATTGTATTTATTCAATACAAACTTAACAATGCAAATATAATAAGTATCTTCATTTGAGAATAGCCTGCAAAAGTGTAACAATATTGTAATGTGTGTAGGCTTGTTGTCACTAGGTAATAGACCCACCTACTCAACCTACTGTACTGTACAGCAAACTATTCGTGAAGCATGCAACAAAGAAAAATATGTATTTTTTAAATATTGTGTTCAAACAATAATATTGTAAAAAATATACTTACATTAAAATGATCTTCACAGACATATCGTACGGTTTTATTTGACAGTTCACCCAATTGACTGGACCTATGAATTGCAATACACCATTGTTTTCTAATTGCTGAAATTCGCGGTACAACGAAAAATCTTTTTTCCTTAGTAGTCGCCGAAGTATTTGGGCACAAAGGAACCATACAATATTTATAATTATTTTTACGATCTCGGATCCTACGGTTACTACACGAATCCATGTTTAATTAAATAACAAAACAGTAACAAAACGCAGCGTTAGAATTGGAAGTACTTCGTTTTGACATGACAGATATTATTCAGAAGTGACAGATGTTATGATGTGAAAATCGTACAGATTATCCTTCCGTGGCGGCTGTCTTAGAAGTATAATGGTGATGGTCCTGATTTTAACAAAATCAAATTTAATAATATATTATTATGAGTTTATGAGTACAAGAATAATTTAAATCGCAACATTTGGATAGTATCAAACAAGAGGTACAATATCAAGTTATATGTTATATAACTAGAATGTGCAGCTGTTAAAAATAGTCTCATTGCAAAAACAAAAACCAACCTTGGTACATATAGAATATATAGGTACTTCGACCAACTAAATATATTTTATGAGAACCTTCTTTATACTTGTTTATATATTTCATATTGTTGATAAACCTTCCCCTTTAATTCATTTAATTTTATGTACATTAGGTTTTATTGTAAAATATTTGGATTAAGTGACTGAACATTATAATCGTATATATTCATCAATCCTATAATATTGTGTATAAGTATATTTATATTATATGTCATCTCATTTAATATGGCAGACTGAGATTGCAATATCCTCCCAGTACTGCTGGAATAAAACTTTAAATAAATTAATAAGGATTAATGATCAATAAGAAGGTTCAAGGAAAAAAATATTTATGAGATGTAATATTTTTGGTATGCCTCGTTATTCTCCTCTGCCATTCGTGTGAAATGCGTCGTTTTTTTTTTAAATGTTTTTGGGCTATGTAATTATTTTGTTTTCGCACCCATAAATTATGTTCCGTCTTTCCGGTTTATGAAAAAATGGTCCGATTTTTCGGATTAAAATTTTCAAAAAATCGCCATGGTTTCAAAAATACGATTAAAAAAAAAAAAAAAATACAGAATGTCTTAGAATATTTGCCTAAACCGGAAAATAAAATAAAAAAATGGGATGCAAGAGGCCTATTTGGGCTTCTGCAAGACCCGCATTAATAAATCCTTTCATACAGCTGCTACCTTAACCCACTTCACAAAGCTGCCCAACCGGGTTGACGATGATTATAACATTAACTTGAACACAAAATGCTACATGGAACCTTACCTTAAATATTTTCTAGGTTTAATCCACGTTTTAGGTAATCAAGAACATTTTATTTCCCTGGTGGAGGGGAGAAAAATATAATGGGAATGGGAAAATATATGAGAAAAACATAATGTGGAAAAGGGAAAAAGTACAAAATCTAGGGAAATTTTGATATTTATCCTGTCAAATTTTATCGGAGGACACGAAAATATGGTGGGGAATTATTTTTACCAGAATTTCTCTAGCCACACCCCCCCCCCCCTGGACCGAAAAAAATATTGTGGGTAATCCAGTACTGAGCAAATAGAGAATCCCTCATTGAATTTATTCTGAAATGTAGAGAAATTTGGGGAAATAAAAATTTTGCGCATACCATTACTGATTGGGTAGGACAAGATTTCAGAACGATTTTAAATGAGGTGAATGAGGTACTCAAATATTGAAATGTTGTGGTGTCACACTTCAAATAATGAGGTGAGGTGTACAGGGTTGAAGTATAATAATTTAAAAAGAATTTTGTGGCTTGTGGAATCTTCTCTGCTTATGCCTATGGAGAAACGGGGTGATGGTTAGTTAGTTAAGACGCTCTTTCGTTAACTGTAAATTAATGTAAAGTTTTTTTCCCAACACTTCTTTTGACTTTTGTTATAAATACAAGCTGAAGTCCCTGGTGTTGCCCGGCTATTACACAGAGTTTATCGAAATCTAATGCAGGCCTTTGATGGCCTCCGTGATAGAGGGGTTTATTAATTAAAATTAATATATAGTATATTTGCAGCACGTTCCAGTGTGGAAGATACTCTCAGTATCGTCCTGATATCCCTTTTATCAAATTTTCACTGCCCGCCCGGTTGTCAGCCCACCCTCTCGCAATAGACACTCTTCTTTATACAAATAGAAATAGTGAAAATAAAATAATTTTTGTCTTAATTGCGTGTATAATTAAAAATATTATGTAGTGCCCACCTATTAACTGAGCATTACAACAACAATGACCAAAGGGCATAAGAAATGATTTTACCTATCACATAAATAAATAAACAATTCATTGAATTTGTGTCGCAGAGTTCATAGTATTATGAAGCACGAAATCTACACAAAATAACCCACATACAAATAGTAACTCATTTGAAATCTGAGGCCTCAAACACCTCGTACAAATGTTACCGATATTAATTTGACCGATCGGTAGCCGAGTTGACATCGCGTTTGGGTCCCACCCAGGCGTAGTGTGTTCAATTTCTGCTGGCTAAGTCCACCATCACAACACAAGCAACATTTTCAGCTTACTGTGGTGGTAGTAGGAGATTTTAAAATATTGTCAGGTTATTCGTAACCCGGGAATGTTTGTCTATCTTTAAAAAAAAAAAATTATTATTATTATTAATGATATAAATATTACTGTAGCGCTGTATGGCTGTAATACAAAAATTTTGCATTATACGAAATGTAGTGTCAATACATACACAACCGTATGTATTGATTATTGGTGATGATGATCTGGCTTGTAGTCACACAGACCATCAGGGATTAAATTAATTCCCTATGAAAAAAATGGATTGATTATTAAATTCACTCTGCAGGAAAAGTAACAACTTTTAATCCAGCCACCAAATACATAAAAACAGAAAACTCACCAAAAATATCACTCGCATTGAGTTTAGCTCCTTAATCTTCAAATCTGGCAGCGGACGGCAATCGGCACAATAATATTTGCATTTGCACTATGAAATTATAATCTGTCAACCAGCTCTCGAGAGAGTGGAATTTAGAATAATAATGAATTAGCACATTGTAATTCCAAAAGTACTGCCACATTATTGTGACAAATTTTTGTTAATTCTTTAGTCTTAAATCGACCTCTTTTGTCAAACGATATAATTCGGATGAATCCATCTGATTAATGCAAAGATGACTGTAATTCATTATCACTCACCTGAAGAGCAAAATTTATACAAAACTGACCAGAGTTGTCTCTTCTGTCCACTATTTTTAATTTTTAATTTTAAAATTTTATTTCAAACTAATTTTACGTCTACTGCTTCTCCAATTATTTTGATGGTCCCGAAGAACAATGTCAGATGACCAAATTTTTAGTTTGCAGGAGAACTGTTTAAAGTTTCATTTCTGCGTTTTTGATGATATATATTTCTCAAATTAAATAAATGGGGGTTAATGGAAAATATCAAACAACACTATATTTCTCGATCTCAAAAACAGTAACAATGCAGAAATGAAGCTTTAAACAGCTCTACTGCAAAACTACAAATTTGCACGTCTGACATTGTTCTTGGGGACCATCGATTTGATTGCCGAGCAAGACAAATTTGTATTGAAACAAAACATTAATTTGTAGCATGACAAAATATTTGTAATAATACAAAGAAAAAGATTTGGAACATAATACATATGTATTTTGTGAGGTGGCGAGACATTTTACGTTTTTGTGTGGGGCATTTGTAGTAGTGCTTCTTGTATGATTGACTAAACACTAGTATGATGGGATAATAATTGCTCAATTTGAGCAGTTTAGGGGTTAAATAAAACACTTTTAATAAATTTATAGTCTTCATTATTTATTTTCATTGAAATGCAATAATTTTCATTATTCCGCAAGAGTAAACAAATTTAAAATTTCATAGTCTGAAATGCAAATGGCAGAAGTTCTCATATAATTTGATAAAAAGTACGGTGTTTTAAATGGTTGATCAGCTCAAATATTTGTGCCTAAATATCACAATAAAAACGGGTAATATTATAAAATGATTTGTGAAACACATTGCAGGTTACAGTTTTTTTCTTTGAGAAGAATACTATAAATATACTGAAGATAAACACTACAATAAGCACCTAAATCAAATTATTAAGATAAATTAATTGACTTCTTTTTAATTTACCTCTAGAATAAAAACATGCAGTTTTGTAAATAACATAAAATATGTAGATTTAATTTAGGTCAAAGATTTTTAGAGAAGAAATTGATAATTAAATCAAATGTTAACACTTTGTTCGCGGGAGACGCTTGCTTAAATGTTTTTTTAGTATTTTCATGCTATTGGTAGACGACGGGAAATGCCAAAAAGTGTTGTTTATCTGTGAAGTCAAAATTCTAGCCAGATCTCGTGAGACTTGTACTAGGGTAACCGGCAAATTGTTGAAATTATTAAATTCGTAGAGTTATTACCGGGTGGCAGACTTTGGTCATAAAACATGCACTTGTGGTCATATAGCATAGTTGTAACATTTCGTCTTTATCTTTACGCTTCTTCAGTGTTGTAGCAATATTCTTTCTTCATTTTATTAGACGTTTACCATTTTCGTTTCAACCTTCATTCCGCTGTTAAAAATCATTTTTAATAAAAAAATATAACGAATTTCATACAAAATATCTATCATTGCAAAATCAGAAAAAAATTCCTGCTTTACGTGGTGGATTGATAAAAAACCACCCGCAAACATTGTGTTAATATTTTAAGCAAAGCTATTACAAATGATAAAGCCTACAATGACTACCATTTTCTTACATCTAACAATTTGTATAAAAATACAGTACATAATAATTGCAAAAATATAGTTCTTCCAAAAACAATCTACGGAACATAAAAAAATACTTTATTCCGATGAGATCTTGCAAAAATACGTTAATTTAAATCGTCTCTACTGTTTGTTGTATAAAATCATAAAAATTAAATCACAATAAATATTGCTCTAATAAAAAAGTTATGTTTCAATTCCTCATAAGGTCAAAGTAAATAATTAATAATAAACTTTTTTTAAATATAAATAAATCATTTGAAAACGAAAATAATCTGACTAGCAGCTAAAATTTATTTGGAGTTCTAAAAATAATCACAGAATTTTTATGGTTAAATTCGGGGAAAAAAAATCAAACAATGTTTTCTTTACACTCTCTAAGGACGGATATAGTAATTTAAAAATACTTTTCAAAATATTTGCATTTCTCTTTTCTCACTAAAAACATAAAGACTAATAATTGTTTTATAAACCCAAAAGGGGTGTTGGTTCAGACGACTAGATTTATTAAGTACATAAATAAATAAAAAATGTTTCAAACATTCCATCTAATATAAAAAGCACAATTAATCTATAATACATATAAGACTTTAATTGCGGAGACAGTTGTGTTGCAACAGTTGCAAATGCATTACGGTATTTGGAGTTCCCATTGAGGTGCACACACGAGAGACTTTTTATTGGAAGACTTTTAGTTACGGCTCCCGGCAATCGCAACTTTCACCGCGGCTGAACGATTATATCTCAAGTCTTCGGAAACTGTTCTGAATTCAAATTTTACACATATGTACATCCATGTTTCCTCCAAGTATCCACATAAGGTTATTTTTTTAAATAGTTGCCGCAACTAAAGTCTCTCATCTGACTAAGTTAATAAAAAAGTGCTGCCATTATAATGAATAATAAAAACTTGAAATTTTTATGAAACATTACCACTTTTTTTTACCTATTGAGTGGTATGAATCTGTTTTCAAAAAAGTATCTTTCTAGAAGGTGGATTTTAATTTAAACAGATAAAAGATTTTACTTCAAGTAACAATAATAATTTCTAATGCGTGGTTAATTTCAAAATGTGTACACATTAAAACAAAATTATAGTAAAGTCCTATACAATCTGACGAGCATTCTTATTCATAAAATATCACTTAGGTATAACTAAAAAAATATCTTTGTTGTTTGGTAAAAGCAATAAAAAAAATTAAATTTTTTCATGCAGAATAACACATTATTCAAAACAAATAAATAAACTGCTTAAACTATCGTTGTGCTACACAAAAATAATGTTACTGTTAGCCAATGTTACATACATACATAAAAAATATAGGTAGAAGTGATTGTCTATTTAGAAGCTATGTATATTCAGTGATGAAGGTACATGAATAATTGTCACCTGTCCGATTGGCATTTATTTAAAGCAATTTGTATTAAATCGATATTTAAGTCTATGCATATTGGCTGTGTTTATAAGTACAATGAGAATAAAGTCTAAAAGAGTGAAGAATTAAATCACAAAACTATCAATACGAGTTTTTAAATACATAGTCTGCATATTCAGTTTAGGCATGACTTAGGCCCAGTTATTTTGCAGAAATCATGTGTGACAAAGTTAACAAATGGAAATTCAGTGCCATATTGTTTTTTTTTAAGTTGAAAGGTTTCCAATAAATGCTGATTCTAAGTCCATTGCAGCTTTAGAAGAAAGTATGATCAGCAGACGAGGACAACCATCATGTTGTTAAATTTGTCAGATTATTAGAATTTTATAGAAAGCCGAAAATCACCTAGAATCGGAGTTTAACGGGGACCTTTTAAATGTAAAAAAAAAAAACAAAATGACACTGAATGGCCATTTGATGACATTTGAATTTCTGGGCCTTGGGGCAGATTGTTTCAGATAATTTTAATAATTCATCAAATTTCAACGTAAAAATTCAAGTTCTGTTGAATGATTTGTTAACATCATTGTTTGTTTCACAGTACTTGAATAGTAACAGAACTAAAATAGGACTTTCACAAAATTGAATATGTATTAACTTTGAAATTTGATGAATCGTTCAAATTTTGTGAAACAACTCGTCCTAAATTTCTCTCTTGTTTTTCAATAATAATTTATCAAAGGGAATTTTCACATTCATTTGATAAATGCATTCACAGGCTAGCTTTCACATGGCCTCGGTAATTTTAAAACCTATATGTAAGAACAGAACTGCACCTTAGTATCTCGCCTGTTTTGAATAATCTCGAGGTACTTTTAAAACGCTAATCATTTGATAAAATTCAAATGCATTGAGTAAGATTTTCTTAGGCTAGTTTTAACGCGGTCTCGAGAATTATAAAACCTATGAATAGAGATGGCAAAATTTCGTTTTAACTAAAAACGCGAAAAAATATTTATGTTTCGAAAATAGGGCATTTATAAGTTTTCTTTGCGTTTCAAGGCATTTGAAAGTGTTTCCAGTGATTTCTATTTCGCGAATTAATGCGAAAAACGTGATTTTGGCCGTATTTCAGCTAAATTATTCTATTTAGCGAAATAGGCGCGAATTTCCCGAAAATACCGGGTATTAAAATAATATGTGAGAATTTCAAAAAATCGATATTTACATTACGATTTTTTATAATTTTGTTACTATTTTATGTGTAAATATTTAATATTTTTGTACTGTAGGCTAAAATTGCTTTTTGACATTACACAATTTGTGCGAAATAAATTACGCTTATTGATGTTAATCGCAATCTGCATTTGTTGTGTTTGTGTTCGACCCGTACTTAGAGTTTCCTTCCTTATTAAATCTTTCACATGGAAATACTTGCAAATGAAGGTTAAACATATATTTGTACCAAAAACACTTAAAATACGCGCTAAAAACTTTAAGAAAATGCATTTATTTCTATTTTGCTACAAAACGCTAAATTATGCCTCAAAATGCTATAAAACGCTAAATTTCCAATTTTTAATGCTAAAAAATCTGAAAATTAATGCTAAATTTTGCCATCTCTACCTATGAAGTAAGGATATCTGAGTAAACTCTTAAATTATTTTTTTTTTTCGATTGCATTTTTAGAATACATAAGATTCAATTTAGGCCACATTTGTGCTGTATTCTAATTCAACACGCACTACTATCAATCTAATAAAACCCTAGAGAACACAATGATGAATTAGTATTATTAATTGGTGTCAGATATTTCAGAGTTGATGGACCCAGCGTAGGAGTTTTTGAGATCTGATGGGGTCCTTGGGGCTCGACTGTGGATGGTGGGGGATAAAAGATTACTTGACGGAGAAGGGGAGGCTGTGGTGTCTCCGAGAGTGGGGGGCTGGTATCTCCTCGAGTGCAGAGGGGTTAAATGAGTGAGGAGGCGCAGAAGCTGGTGGTGTTTCGAGGAGTTGGAGGGTTTGCCGGATTGGCCGGCTGGAGGGGGCGGCATATCGATGCAGAGGGGGCTCTGGCGATCTCCGAGAAATGTGGCGATGTTCCCTTCCATGCGTAATACCTTCAGCAATACACTCTCCAGGTCTTCTTCACTGTAACAAATTTGTTAAATTGAGTAACACTGTATGTAAATTCATTATTAAATACTGTTGGAAATAATTAAAAGATATAGCATACCTAGCATCATAAATAAATTGTGCAAAATGTATATTATTAATACAGTCCTTTTCGTCATTCATGTCCGTCTCCCGGTGGTATATGTACAAAAAGTCGCTCAGCTGCTTGGCTATCATGGCTGCTTTGTCTTTGTCACTCATTCGGTTTGACATGGCCTGGAAAAGAATAGTAGATGTTAGTTAAACCAACCACATATAGTACAGCGGCTAGATTCTCCAATCCAGGCCGCTCATAATTGCCGTCGAAAGTACGTACATTGGTCGACTTTCTTATTCTCGAATCTCATCAAAGGTACATACTTAGACGCCAAGCGTCAAAAGTCATTCCACTCGAACGAGTGGGTCGAACCAGTTGACATCAATTTCTGTCAAAATCTAGTCTATTGTATCTTAACATAAGATCATTTCCCACCCGCTCTTTGCAGGACGAGCATCATATATTTTTAAAAATTTGTTTTAAAGTCCCATATAATGGCTGATTTACCGGCGATGTTGGCTGCAATAAATAATGTATAGCAATCTGAAGCGGCTGCTTTGAGACCAACAAGAACGTTCCGCCAGACTCGATTCTTTCGCTAATTTGACAGACGAAGACTTTGTCAGGAATAGGCTTAACAAACAAAGCCTTGGTACATTGGCTGGTAGCGTAGGGAGTGTGGCGAACCCATCGCTCAGGGAGTGGAAACACGACATGCAATAGCCATCCCAAGCCAAGGTGTGAACTACCGTGCTCAGGCTGAATGACCTGGGGAACAGTGTCACGTACGGTGCCTCTGAGAAACAGGGTCGCATCTCGGAGTATTTAGACCTTACTCCAGCACTCGGGGCTCTGCTGGAGTAGACCTTCTATTTCCCTGTATACCCGTGGGAAGAATATTGGAATATTTGAAAACCTTCAAGGAACCGAGGGGGAGTGGATTCTTCTGCCATGGGGCCTTCAGGGAACCAAGGAGGAGTAGACTCCTCCGTCGCAGGCCCTATAGGGAACCAAGGAGGAGTGGAGAGGAGAGACAAAAATCTCTTCCATTTGGCCTTTAGGAAACCAAGGAGGAGTAGAGAGGAGAGACGAAGTCCTCTTCCACCGTGGAGCCTTTAGGGAACAAAGGAGGAGTGGAGAGGCTAGATGAGGCCATCTCTGTGAACTCTTCCCTTGTGAGGCCTTCACGGAACCAAAGGGGAATGGAGAGGAGAGATGAGGCTCTCTTCCCTTGTGGGGCCTTCGGGAAACCAAGGGGGATTGAAGAGGAGAGATGAGACCTGGGAATACACATTGTGGAACCAGAAGATATAGCCACATATCCAATGACAGCCCTGGTGAACTTTATAAAAGGGACCGGGTGACTGTCAAAGGAATGAGGTAAAATGGGAGATAGCACAATGGGCCTATGGCCTAAGTGCTCACGGAAACTATGTGTAAACCGTCTCCGCTCTATAAAAAAAAAAAAACATTGGCTTGTAGTTCTTGTGTCTCCGTTCTTTTAAATTCCCATCCCGTTATTCAGCTCTAGATGTCGAAACAAAGGTGCGTACAAAAATGTTGACGCGGTGACATTTTGTTTGGACATTTCAAACTATCACCATAGAAGCATCAAAAATATCAGAAACAGACAATATTTACAGGGATGCCAAAATAATCATCTCTTCAACCTTACAATATTCAAGAATACGTATAAATGAAATATAACGACTGGTAATTTTTTGCATGTAAATGGCGCTAACGAATAACTCTTGATCGCTATTGGAGAATCGAGCCGCTGTACTCTCTCACTAAGCCGCCATCCACAATTTTGTGACTGATCAAATGGTCGGCTTTAGCAATCTAGACCCCGGTATACTAAGGACGGGTTGTTTCGGAGAATTTGAACAATTCATCAAATTTCAACGTTCATTTTCAAGTTCTGTGAAAGATTTTTTAAAGTAATGTTTTAATTTCAGTTTTGTCAAGCAACTAGCCTATAATGATATAATAACAGAACTTGAATAGGATTTTCACAGAACCCGGAAATGAATGTTGAATTTTGATGAATTGTTCAAATTCTCCGAAACAACCCGTCCTAAGTGTGTAAGAGAAATAACTCAACCTGTAATGACATAAGCTCGAATCCAGGCATACGGCAGACTATAGAACTTAACAAACGAATATGGGAGAATTTTAGAGCTTGATCTTGTGCTATCATCTAGTAAAAATAACGGCAGATTATAGTAGTTGTCGGATATTAAATTACCTTCAGGCTATAAGGCATCTTAAGAGTTGAGGCCGCCCTCTTCAGGAACCGGTGGACGAGGTCAGCGTGGTGCGCCGACTGTTCCGACTTAGAGTTTGAAATCCGCTTCAGAACACAGTTCAAGAACAAACCGAAAGCTCGGCGGATTTCCCCCGTGCTGGAAATCAAAGTAGACGATAACAATCAAAATTGGGATAAGCATCTTTAAATAAAGAAAAAATAATACAGCAGATTCAATTATAGACCAGAGACTGACGGACCGAGGATTGATGGTTAACTGGGATCGTTAACTGATGTCAACAAATGCAAAATGGTATTATTGGTTTATTTTATGACAATGAATAAGATTCTTAAGATTCATAATGCACATGTTTTCAAAAGCCATAATTTGGTCTGAAAGGGTCGCTAGTACTGTGAGTAGAATGCTCGGTTGGCAGTCAGATGGATCGAGTTTGAATTGAAAAGCAGCTACTGACTAACTCCTTTTACAACAGAAATAATTATGCTTATCAAAACTCTTGTACCTACTATAAATCTTAAGGTACCTATAAAGTGTTTTTATATATGTAAAAGTTATTAAAAAATACTTACGTCAGATGCATTCCATGTTCCAATTGCTTTTTAATAATGGTTCGAGCAGTTTTGGCATCTGGATGGGGGGGCCTGCTAGAGGACTCCGAGTCTGATGTATCAGTGCCACTGGCATCTAGGCTCACTCGGGGGCACACTGGCAACACCCGCTCATAACGCATCAGCCTAAAAGGTGTACAAAAAATTAGTCCACATATTGATTGTCTATGGTTTTCGTTTGTAGAACTCTCTCAAGGTTTCTGAAAGGCCGTTATGTCTAATAATAATAAAATATAAATAATAGAACAAAAAAATTAAAACGTAATTAAATAAATTATACATAATTTAAAGAAATCATTGCTGTCAAAGTATGGGGTTTAATCAAAATATTGAATTCCGATTGATGTTTTGAATTCATTGCTCAGTAACAGACAATATTTTCGACAATCACATTTTTAATTTAATGTTTTTGTCAGGATGTGTTTCTTTTTTATCTTTCTCCTGTGTCATTATATATTTTTATGCAAGCAATTTGATTGATTCTTGGCTTGAATATTTTATGTGTAGGGGGATGAAGGTAAAAAAATTATGCTGTCAATAACATAACCACAATAATGATAGGAAAGAATTGAAATATGTTATTACCTTTCAGGAGGATCCGACGCATTGTGGGTGACGACACTGTGGTCGAAATTTGGCAGGACTTGAGAGTGTACTAACAAGTTGTAATTGTGAGGAATTAGCGTGTGAGGGTCTATTACATTTGTTATGGAGGTGTTGCACACTGGAATACCACTTACAGGATCTGTTCATTAAATTTAGCATTAATTAGCAGTGGTCAATTTTAAAGATTTAATTAGCGATTTAGTAATAAATTGTAAGTAGGTACCATAGACTACGGAATGCCTTTTATTACTTTCAATTATTTGTACACACCTCTATAGAAAGAATAATTCAACTAGCAGCCCTGAAATGTTTCTATTATAATAAAAATCTATGGAAAACCTGATGCAATGTCGCCATAAATTAAATAAAACAGTTTCCTATTCATTTTCAATTTTTTACAACAAGTGTATCAGGAAGCATTCTGTATTTCCTTGGTCTATTGAGTTTTGATGTATTAAGTCACTCTGTATTTGTTCATGATTTGTTTTATAATTATTATTTAGTAATTCAAGCGAGAAGGGTAAAAGCGGTAAACCATAGAAATAGAGTAAGATAATCATAAAAAAACCTAAAAATAAATCTAGTAGAGAGTATCTTCTATATTTCTATAAAGGTACATAATGAAATTAAAATAATAAATTAATTGTTTTAAAAGCCAGTAACTTTCTTGTAAAAGGAAAAATTTGTACTGTAGATGAACCGAGTTATAGATAAGTTGCATCATTACACAATAATTTTAAATAAGAATCCTCCTATGCAAGGAAGTACACTATGTCATTATCAAATAATATAATTCACCTATATTTCTACCTCCAACATAATAATTTTATAACCACTCAAGCGATTTTTGGCATATTATGGCAAGTTTGCGAAAACGTTTTTAGCGATTGCTTGTCATAACGATCCAAATTTATAGAACCTAAAAATATGGGATGAACGGCGAAATCCAGGTGGATTCATTGGCTTTAAACCGCAGCAAGCAATTAATATGTTTCAATATTAATATTTTGAGGAATGATATTATTCAAATAATGTGGTAAATGTATAATATAAACGTAAAATAAACAATTTAACTTTTTTATTCAAAATACTAAACTCTAATTTCGAGAGTTTGAACTATTGCAACTCATAAACCTACACATAATATATAAAAATAACAATAACAGCATAAAAAAATACACTATTCTACTGCAGCATACGGAAACACAACTACATTGCACATTCCCTATACACAGCAGTTTAACACTATGGGAAACCAATACTTATACAATAGGTCAGGGGTCACCAATTACTTTCATTAGGGGTCCGTTTTTTTTTAAATATATGACGTCGCGGTCTGGAAGAGAAAAAGCCTAACAAACTCCCCCCTTAACAATTGAAATAATAAAGTGTACTATTTAAATATGTGTAGATACAATATCAATGAACGAATAAAACGAATGGGTTCCGGAACAATTGTTTAGTATTGTCATTAAATCTTGGAAATGTTCATCGGTAAGTCTGCTCCGGAATTCATTTTTAAAGAAGTTCACTTGGAATACGTTGACCCAAACAAAGTGAGAATTTTCAAGGCTATTTCTTTTAATTCTGGGTATTTATTACCACCTACAAATTTTATCCAAAACTCTTGACAAAAAACTTCCTGTTTTGGTGTTTTAAAACTGCATTTTCTTGGAAATTGATCATTTCCATCTGGAGAGCAGCTTTTATTACTCCCAAAAATATTTGCAGCTTCATTGCTCCATTCATCACCGGAATACAGTGAGTAAATGTTATAATAATAATAATAATAATAATTGGATAATTTGTAGAGCGCTGTTTTTGTGAAAAATCACCTCAAGGGCGATATGGAGATTTTCGACGACATTCTCAATTTTCTTAAAATCTATGAATCTATTTTGTGCGGACCTGTTAACAGAAGGTACGCACAAAATAGGTCGGCGGTCCGGATCCGGACCGCGGTCCGCGATTTGGTGACCCCTCCAATAGGTGATAATGACATATACTTGTCGAATTTTGTGGATCACATAAAATATGTATTCCAATGCTACTCTTAAACCTTCTGTTGTATTTTTGTAAACCTATCTGATCTATCTGTATTTTTGAAAAATTTTGTTTGTTGTATTTTTTATCTATTGTAATTTTATTTTTACTATTTCTTCTTTTGTTTTGAAGTTATCTGTCATTTTAAAATTTTACTACCTAAATGTAAAAGCCCTCTGGGTGTTAAATAAATAAAAATGAATGGAATAAGCCGAGCAGAATTGGGAATAAGCCGACGTAGCTCAGTGGTCCAGAGCACCTGACCGGACATCAGAAGGTGCGGGTTCGATTCCCGTCGGCGGCATTTATTTTACTCGGGAGATATTTTCAATTTGTATGGATATTTCAGGCAAGTAATTAATGCTTATGATAATTTGTTAAAAATTAATGGTATTTTTATATTTTTACATCTAATCGCTCGAGCAGATGAGTGCTATCTGGCTTTATGTTTAAAAGCATTATTAAATGATTTAAAAGACGTTTCATAATGTATGAAATAGATCAAAAATCATTGTCATTATTGGCAAGTAAGTACGTCTTTTTTCCAATTTTCTAGAACAAAAAGTATAGGTTTTATCATTTTATACCTGAAAAGAGAATAATTTTCAGCACAAATAATACTAGCCATAAACTTTTTATCCCGAAAAATTTTTGTAAGTCACCTGCAAGCTACTGTTAATTCGTTATTATAAAAACTGTGAACTCTGAAAAATTATATAAAATTTTAATGATGATGTAAATGTGCGAAACGTTTAAAGTGATGTAAAAGGTGCCTTTTAGAGTGTGTTGCATACCGAGGTACTGCGCGTACTTCTGCCAGGAGTCCTGCGATGGGAATATCCTGACATAGCCGCCCCTGCGCTGGTACTGCCCTTTGACTATCCTAATGATTTTTTGCTCGTCGTTGGACAGAAAGGAAATGCCGTTTGAGTGGCCGGGCAGGGAGTTGAAGGTGCTCCCGAAACCCTTCTTCATGGTGGACACCATGTTTTCGGCCGAGTGTACACGGTTACACTGAAACATGCAATCACACACTTACAACATATTCAACCACAAGATAAATGACCACGTTGATAGAACACTCCATCAGACATAATGATTTAGCCATTATACGGGCATCCGGGGGTATAGTGCACTAACTTCGGAAGGTGATTCTAAACGATGGTAGGAGTAATAAAGAACTTTTCTTTCCATACAAAAGACGTACCTACTAAAAATCCTTAGTGTGAGGTACGAACTTACCCAATAAATTCACTGTGAGCTCACCGTGGCAACGTTGCATTTTTATGATCCATAGAAACCGCATGTAAACAATAACATAAGACCGACCTTTTGACATTTACAATAAGCTACAAAATCGTATGTTGTAAACCAAATTCAAAAAGAGAACTGCACTAAAATAACAAAATGTGGTAACCCTTTTGACGATAATATTATTTATAACCATTAATCACAATAATCATAACTAATGTCATTGTTTTGAACTCATTTAAAGTCTTTGGAGAAAATACGCACTAGATAAAGACACACTACATAAACAAATTATGATTATAACAATCAAGTTTTTAAAGTCAAACATTGAATTATCAGATCACTTTGCTTTGATAAAATAAAAGTTATTGACACAGCGCGCGGCAAGTATCCATTGCATTCAAATTCAACACTGATTGACGGAACCGGCAGCAGGCGAGGGACAGTATACTTGGCAACAATTCAAAATAATAATGCCAGCCGCACACGGTGAACTAATTTTACCTTTTTACTTGAAAACTACTCCTAAAAGTTTTGAAAAAAGATATTTTTCTTTTTTACTTGTACTATCGCCTCCCGAAGTTAGTGTACTTTACCCCCCCGCACACCCTGTATAATATTCTAATATATAAAATCCAAATTTTTCATAAAATAAACCATTGTATGCAAAAGGCCACGAAGCCCTTTCTCTTGAAGATAATTCTGAGTATTCAATACCAAAAGTAGCATCCGGGAAAATATGTTTTGTTTATCATCTTGGAACATTAAACGGTTAAAAACTGAACATAGCTGAACATATCAAAGTGGTCCTTAAATATATAAAATTTGTGATAATATTGCAAGGTGTACTTTTTTATGAGAATAAAATTATATTAAATAAGGAAATATTAAGTAATAAAAAATTTAAAAAACACGTTAAAATCGAGGGGTTGATTATAAACATTTCCTTTTTTTACATTAGCTCCATTCAGGAGGCCCTGAGTAAAATAATTCCCCTAAGGGCTTATGTCATCTTTGGGGAGGCTGTGTAGGGGTATTTTTAAAGAAAGAAAGGAGAGGAAGTTCTGGGAAGGAAAAAGGTATGAGAAGTGGGTAGGAATCTGGCGGTCAGTGTGTCCAGGAGAGATGGACTTATGAATCCATCCCTCCCACTGCAGTGCAAGGCAATGTTCCAAAAGAGTCCTGCTGGAGACGTCAGAAGGTCTCCCTCAAACAGTCTCTTCCGATCCAGCCTGCCATGCAGTTGGTGGGCAGACGCATCTGCCGCCAAAACCCGGACATAGAATAATCAAAACAAAACCTCACCCCCATGAGCCCGGGCACCCCTGCTAAGTCACCAAATGTAGCAAACCACTTGGGGCGACCTATGGTAGAGGTCTTGGTTATTCAATAAATGGTTCCCGGGGTGGCGGTAACCAATTGTACCCGCCTCCCAAATTGTATTAACAATGCTATCACATACCTTAATATTTTAATAATTATGCTTTGTTAGAAACAAATATATATTATATTAGAATATAGGGATAATTTACTTACACCTACGATTCTCATTTTGAGGTTAACTGGTTTGTTGGAGGCCTGTGGGACGGCAATGACGGCTGCGGGTGCTGTCTTGGCAGTGGGGTTGCAAGCCGGTATCCCGATGAGGGTAAGGGTGTCCGCCAGCAGAGAGGACTTGAGGCGGGCGTCCAGGGGACTATCACAGCCCAGACTGGGAGAGAGGTTGATCTCTAATAGCCAAGGTTTTAGCATGTCGTCTATGAGTATGTCAAAGCCGTACAGTTCTGGAAATGTTGAAAGATATTAACATAACTAGCGCAGAAGACCTGTGAAAAGTGATATTATGTTAGTAAGTGAATAATACTTTCTTGAAAATGGAAAAGCACAGATCCTTGAAAATCTGACGTTACTTGTCAAGATTAACCTTAATAAATTTTTGGGGATGGTAATGAGAGACAAATGAAAGATGTGTAGTAATCACAGTGTTTATTGAAGTCAGTGAAGTGTTGTAGCGAAGTCTCCAAACCGATGCTAGACGCAGTTGGAGGACATAATCGGTGGCAAATTTCCCAGGCCACCCGGCTCAGTTAGTGGCAGGCGCTTGCCTCGGACTGACTGACTGAGTGCTAAAGACTGACTGCCTAGGTACCTCGACGTAGCCTCTTTATGTAGTGATCACACGGGTTCGAGAACATACCGGCAGTCGCGAGGAGGTAGATGCGGCGCGCTTTCGCCACTTATCTCGTTAATTCCAAATGCGATGCGCATTGCACATATCTATGTTCATCTAGGAGGACACAGCTAGCAGAGGAATTGAAACCACCACGCCTAGGTGGGAACCAGACGAGTTTGTCAACTCAGCCACTAACCTGTCAATTTATTTAAAAAATTGTGATAAGTTTATTTACCAAAGCAGTTGCTGAAGTGCGGCACGAACATGCGTGTGGCCCCCGCGATGGACTGCGTGCAGGACAGGATGGACTTGATGACCACATCCTCGATGGCAGCCATGAGCGCCCCCGTGTCGCGGCCCTCGCGCCTTAAATGGCGCAGCAGGGCTGACAAGGTCCACTTGTGCCCCACATTCTCAGCCGAGGGATCTTCACATCTGTAATTATTCAAGAATATTATTATTATGCATTCATTCACTACAGCTTAATACTAACACATTTTTGGTTATGTATGTGTCTGTATGTACCAATAATAAAATTATCTATTTTAGTAATGACGATTTATTTATTTAATTTAAGAGTGAGCTCGAGGGATTTTATAGTACCGTGAGGGAGGGGCTGCATAATGTATAGGAAAATAGAAGATTGCTCTAGTGCAGTGGGAGGGAACCTTTGCCGCCCAAGTAAATAACAGCCAGCAGACCACCGGCTACTACTGACAACCACGCAACGTGGCACCGTGAGCGAAACCCTGTACCCCTTTCGCTCACTACCGCACCACAACGCATCGATGCACGCAGATATACGTATATTCTATTTATACATAATTTTTTCCCTATTTTTCAACAAAACATTTTTTTCTATTGCGGTGCAATGAATACTTGTAATTATTTTTATTTATTTATTTTAATATCAACGGTATAAAATTTACCATATACAGTAAATTATAAACAGTGACATCAGAAAATATACAATTAACAGAAACTCTAGATGGATATAAAAAGTTAGAGATACAAGTACATGCAAAACTTATAGGTAGACTAGGTTAGATTAGTATTGATAGAAATATATGATAGTATAGATACACGATATAATATATTACAATAGCTAAAATGTATGCATTTATTATCAGGTTTTAGTTGAAAGTAGGTAAGTGCCAATCAAGCTGTTGGTTCACCTTATTGACCCAAGTTTCCTCAGTTGCCCCAGGCAGTTAATTTTGTATACATATTTATTTGACTTTTTATGTAAGTATTTTATCCAATACATAAATGTATTGCTAAGGAACACCTAAAATATCAACTCTGTGTTTACTATATTTACAGGCTTATTGAAATAATTATAGATATGTCGAATCGGTTGACAGCACAGACAAGGAAGGTTTAATGACTTACTTGATGTAATCCGAGTGGTATTTGTTGATGCTATAATTGCAGAGGTGCATGCACGGGTTCCAGAGGTTCTTGTTGGTCTTATCGTACTTGACGGTTGCGAAGCGCACCAGCCCCTCCTCGTACATGTAGATCAGCAACGGGTCAAACGAGGTCACGCACACATACAGGCGCAGGTCGCACTTGTGCCCGTCCACCAGGAGAGGCTTGTCAATGTACTTCGCCACCACCACACTCTCAGCTTTGGGGATCTTATCAGGCTGGAATATAATTCATGTTCTCCATAAAACGGTTATGCACCAATATATATTATGGAGAAGATTACAAATTTGAAGTACATTTAAGTATAAAGTTCTTGAGAGCAGTTTTATTATTTTGTGACATGCGACAAAAGATAGTTACTGAACTGTCTGTAAGTGATGTTGAAAATTTCGATGGTCAATGTAGAATCGTTGAGCAGTTGAGTGGCTCCATTGATTGGCGCTTTCTGATAGGCAGAAGTCCTCGCTTTCAGAGTATAAAAAAGTGCATGGGATCTCTTATGAGAATACTTGCACATACAAGTTAACCTCTATCAATACAGGTGGATTAAGTATAGTTCCAAGTTGTAACTGTTGAGTGTTGTGTTGTCTAATTTAATATTTCATTTCATGTTTTCTTATTTATCATTTCAAATTAACTTCATTTTTTCTAATCTCGATGTGAAGAATCCTTTACATTAAATTCGCGTCCGTGTGTCACCTTTCCTGTTATCTTCTCTATGTATTGTCTATACATACTACGTTTTATCTATGGGTTTTTATGTCAAAATAACGGGATTGGTGTAATTATGTCAAATCATTCTTATATTCTTGTATCATTACCTTTTACAAAATTCACTTGCATTCGAGATCTAAAACCCTTTGAGTTAACATTCGACACCTTAAAGCCTCCGTGCTAACAACTAGAATCATTGCAAATTCATCTGAATTAAAACGCAATAAATCAATCTGTTAAAACATAAGTGTTTTAATAAAAACCATCTCTCACCCACCACTCTCTGTGAGCGTATCCCTGCGCAAAGAAACGAACGACTTCATGAAAAGCAGCTCGCCTTACAACCGACGGCAGAAGTCCTGGAGACATACGCAGAGATCGTCCAGTAACTACATTAATTACTTTGCTAATTTTTACAGTAAAATTTTGTGTCAAAGGCACTGTACAGAGTTATAAAAGAGACCACTGTTATTTACAGCTGTTATCGGCTGTGAAAGACAATGAGGGAATGAATTTGTGAAGTAAACTGTCAAGAATGAACAAATTGAAAATGTACAGAGAGTCAAAATGTTTGCAATAGTGAAAACAGATAATACAATACTCTCTCGGTAATCCAACAACTACTATAATCCGCTGTTATTTTTACTAATTGAAAGCACAAAATCAAGCTCTATAATTGTCTAGTATTCATATGTTAAATTCAGTTAGTGCGTCGCATGCCTAGACTGGAATGTCAAGCTTTGTACATAAACATATCTTGGTTGCGGTATCTTACTCTTGCACACTCAGTTACTGCAATGCCGTCTAGCTTGCTAGAGCTGACAATTTTACCGGTCACCGGGGTTCATTATTGTAATTTTAGGATATTTCGGTTTGTCCTCTGTGTATTCTAACTGTTCATTTCGCTCTGCCACATTTATGTTTGAATAAGTTTACAAAATGAAGTCTTTTTGTGGAGCGTAAACATGACACCGTAACTTTAAATCAAAAATGGAAAATTTCTGAAAGATCAATAACAGCGTTTGTTTTTATGAAATACCTGCTTTAAATTTTTTGCATATTGCTTTTGGGCGTCAGATTGATGAGAAAGTACTGTAATATAACTCACCGAGTTGACAATATAAATGCCTCTCCCCCGGCTGGAAGCGGCGGGTTTGATGATCCAGGGCCCCTTGGTGCGGTAGTGCGCCGTGCACAAGTCCCGGTACTCCACAGGCATCAGGAACGTCATCGGGATGAAGTCAAAGTTCTTGGACCCCCGGAAGTGTTGCATCTTCTCTATGTTCTTGAACAGCTTGTCTTTACGTGTAAGCTCGTAAGACCTAAAAAATACTAATATTTTGAGCTTATTCATTGCAAGTCCAAAATTAGTATTAATCACATTATTGTATAAAATACAAAAAAAAAACTGAAATTTTTCAATAAATAGTTACTAGTAATTATGTACTTCCTCAAATATCACACTTTTGTTGATTTATTTTTTATTATATTTTTATTACAAAAAATTTCTCTTAGGACCTGTCATCTTTGGGAATGCTGCTTGAAGAGTGTTTTAAAAAAAATGAAGTATGCGAGGTTTTTTTTTTAATCCATCATTGTAAGCACCCGCTAAACTACCAAAGCAGTTTGCCAGCAGGTCAATTTCACAATATTGATTTTAACACTAAAGCACACATATTACGAGAAATCACAATTTAGAAATACAGAATATAACATTACAAGTGACTTCTATACAAAGATATAACACAGTCACATACTCATAGGCATACACACACGCAAAGGCACACAACATACATTCATAGACATATTTATACACAAAATTACATGCATAAAATCAACGCATACTAATTTAAAGGTGCTTACATGCAATCTGCATATAAAAATCTTGATTTATTAACTATGTTTTCAGCATTTTTTTTTAGTTCAGCGGTGCAATTTGATTAGCTTTTTATATGCATTGGCACCTTATGAAATATAGTAGGTACATGATAAGTGAATGTTCATTACCCAGACGGACATGCCTTCTGGGAAGAAATTCATGATTCTAGGAAGGAATGGGTAAGATTAATGGGGTCAGTGCGCCCAGTAGTTACAGATGCATGAATCTATGCCTTCCAAAATGAAAACGAATTAACAAACAATTGAAAAATAACAATTAAAGTCTTGTCTTATTTGAGATAGTAAGGATATTTCAAAGCTCCACAGCTTACGACGGAAATGATGTTGCGAGTTGAAAATTTTAATTGACCTAAAAATCCCAGACAGAAAAAGCTGTGTGAATTTTATGATTCCAGAATTCACCATTCGAGAGTTTTTTGCTGATATAGAAAACAGATACATGATTAATAGCGAATCTTTATAAAAACACATTTATTATAGATTGTATTATGATTATAGTTTACCTTGGAAAATGATTAACTCTCTGATGCGCAGCCAATGATCTCAGGAGATCTGGTTTTGGATGTAGTCCTGTCCACAAGAGAGAAAAATCTTTGGAATGAGACAATGTATCTTGGAACCCATGAGCGTGCAGTATCTTGCTCAGCAGCTTCGTTTCCGTCATGGCCGTCTTGTACGTGAGATTCATCAACGAGGCCGGCATCTGACTCTTCTCCGGTACCTTAATATCACGGTAATCCTTACTATAAATATCGCTATAAGTGGAATCATAACTTAATGAAGTATCAGGAGTATTTTTACTAAGAGTGGAAGACACGCCGGAATCTTTCGATGTAGAACTCTGAAACGATTTGGGATCAGACGATTCTTCGGGCTTTTTTTTATTCTTGTGAACGGTTTTCAGTAAACTCTTTGGCGATTCAGTCTCATGACCGCTGTCGTTATCCTCGTCGGACGACGGATGTTCGGTTGGTAAAGACATCTTGATAGCATCGGCAGTGGTGTTTATCACGTTGAGTTTTCGTTTCAACGTTATTTTATTAATATCGTTCAACACATCTCGAATATCACGCTTTTTCTGCGAATCGGGACACTCACACGAAAAGGAAGTAGTGTCGGCATCTACACTAGTTTCTGTGCTGGCATCGGAATCATCTATTATTTTACAGTCCCATTCCGTAGTATGATTTGCGACGCTTTTCTCACCATTTTGATTGCACGGCTCAGATTCTCCAGGAATCTCTTGGGATGCTTTTTGTGTTAGACTGTTACGATGTGCAGGGTCATCGAGAATGTCTTTTTGAGAATTTATATGCATCAGGCTGCTACGAGGGGCGCTGAAGGAGCTCTTGATGGAGTAAGGGTAGGTCTTCTCCTTGGGGGCGAGGACACAGCTCCGGAAGACCAGCACCGTTCCTTTGCCTCCGAGCTGTCCACCCCACAACCAATCTGTGAGATCGACATCAGATTTTTTTTTGATACGACTCGTTGCTTGTTTCTCTTCATCCTTTACTCTCATGATGGCGAGGGTACCACCGTTGGGAGTGTTGAAACTGAAAAAGAAACACGAGCCACAAGTCAGTTGATTAATTTCTAAATAGCCATTTGCCCATGACTGATTTGCAAATCTCTTTTGCCTTATATGAACTTATTACTCTTTATGGTGAGGCACCTTATAAGGAAAAACAGATGGTATTAGAAAAAGTTCTATTGCAATTGCAAATCTTTTACAATACTATTGCGTGACTTTCATACACTACTTATCAAATAATAAAAAATGTGAATAACGTAAAATGGGGTGACTTTGATCAATTTTCAAATGATTGACGGAAAATGTGAGGTCATATTTATTGCGCATAGAAATATATTTATAAAAGAAAATCGTATATGTATTTGGAAAGTTGAAAAAAAATTAAAACCGAGGTAATCAGTCACCTTTCGGAATGGGGTACCTTTGACATATATATACATATACATTCAAGTGTAGTTATATGTAGTTAAATTTTGCACATGGATACACAACCATTCACCCTATGCTAATGGTTGTTTATCAGTTGTGTAAAATTAAGAACACGTTTATTAGTAAGGCACGTTATATCAATATAATTTACAATATACATAAATGACAACGCTATTATAATCTAATCATTGAAGACAATATTAGCGATTTTGCAACGAAAATTTGAAACAGAAAATCAGAAAAAGATACGGTCGCATCTAGAAATTGAACCCAGGGCCAAGGCATTGCCGGGGAGCTGCTCTGAATTTGAGGTTTTACTCATTATTAAGTTATTTAAAAAATAAACCATTATAATCATATGGGTAAAATAAAATGCACATATATTTTTTTGTCACTGAAAATATCTAAAAAAGAAGAAAAAAAAAACAGCTTCACAAATTCAAACGACAATATGTTTGAACATAAATAGAAATTAATTGATTGACGCTTTTCGAAACATTTGTATATTTATAGCGATTTGTTTTTGGGGTATTATGCCGTGTTGTGCTACCTCTACCTACATTCTTTAGCCAACGTTTTGGACACCATTGCAGTGTCCACCATCAGGGCAGATGTGGCATAATACCCCAAAAACAAATCACTATAATACTTTTGGCTGTGAAAATCTCAAATCATACCATTTGTACATTGTTGCCCGAAAAAAAAAATCATTAAAAAGTAGCGAGTAATTTCTGAGTTGTAGCGAGAATTATGCAGATACCGGCGACGATCAAAGTCGCCCCATTTTATAATAGTGATTATTCAATCGGAATGATTTAAAATTTAAATATTCCTAGACATTAATGAATAAAATGAGTGATAGAAAAATGAAAAATACGTACATGAGAAAAGTAGAGCATAAACAAAGTGCAGCATGTCCATTATAAAAACTAACGGGCTTGCATGTGTTTGGTCAATCATCTATAGAATATTATGTATAGAGTTATTGAATAGAGTAATGTTAGGAGTGGACTGGTGGGTTGAGCATGCAAGAAGTACGACGCATATTATGGAATATATGGATGAGATCTAACAATGGCGGCCTCACAATCAAATAATCCTACCCATTGTCCCATGTTCCCATAAAAGTTATGGCTTCATAGAATCGAGAGAAATAATGTATTGCACAAAATATCTTAATCAAATTATTTCATTTATTTTTTGTAGACAGTAAATTTCAATTGAACTCTTAAAAAAAATAATAATTGAATTGATCCTTCCTGTCCAGGACTGGAGTTGACAACTCTACCAACCTCGCCAAATGCTGATCGGGTAGGACCGAAATTTATTTACTATATTAACTGCTGTAATATCGTCCGATTTCAGAGAAATAAGTATATGTACACACTCCTTGCTTCATTCACATTCATACACTGTCTCGTACAGTTATTTTATTCAGTTAAAAGTTACGGTTTAAATAAACCAGAAAACTTATGTTGTATTATATTATATCAGATTAACAATAATGAGATTCGCAATTTAATTAAATTAAAGCACTATCTACGTCCAGCACGGCTCACGGTAAAATAAATTTACATTCATTCATCTCCAGCCAGGCACATCTGCATTGTTCAATCAACGAAATGTTTAACTTTTTACCAATGGAAAATGTAAACATTGCTTTGATCGTAAATCTCAACAAATTTTCACTAGCCTTTATGTTTTTAGCAGAATATTAGAAATTGTGAAATAATTTCAAGTTATTTAGCAAGACTCATATTTACAATGTAATATTTTTATAATATCCATCATCAAGCCAAATGTGCTGACAAAAATATTTTTTAATGTCTTAACCATACAGCAGAAAATCTGTTGTAACAAACACTCTGGAACGGTAAGGTCTGTTGTCGTGAAATTTGTGCGATTTTTTCTGTCCATAATTTTCAGGTTAAAGCAACGATTTTCAGCTTGCAATGTCATTTCCATCTTGAGCTATGGAGCTTTGAAACATTAATTTAACTGTCAAGAGACATGATACCATATTTTTCAAGTATTCAATAAGAAAAAAGTTTTTTTTGTGTGTTAGAAATCTAGACAGAAAAAAAATAAATTGTTTGACATACGTAATCTAATTAATAACTATTATAAACGTATTTAATCATATCCAAAATTGGGGCAAAACCGGGTAGAAAAAGTACATTTTTTTGTATCTATGCCAAATGTAGCTAATTTATTTTGAAAGCACCACAATAAAAATACATGCCCCACATTAATATTGATTTACAATAGATATTGACAATAAAAACACCTTTTCCAAAAATAAAATACAAATAGAATGGGTTATTGATATTCCTGATGGATATGAGTAACTATGAAAATATTTAATCAATTTTTATGGCTGCAAAACCAATAAAGGGTCCCTCCCTTGCGTAATAAATAATTCCAAAAGCTATCTGCTGAAAGGATCTGCTATGTAAATAAATTCCCCTGACTTTAAAAGTCAAGGAATATGAATATAATTAACTGACACCACATTACGGTATAATGACTAATTTAATTTACATATTCTGTACACATAAAATTATTTTTATGATTTAATCATGATCAGGTACAATTCTGAAGTAATACATTTGTAGTACAGCCTCACCTAAATTTCCACACCCTATTTTAGTGATTTTTTTTTTCTTATTAACCCTCCCGCACCCGATGGGGGTAATACATTTCCCCCAAGTTTTGTACGATATCAAAGTTTTTTACACATACTCTATAATTTAGGTAATCTGAAAAACCTATTCTGTAATCCATCTGCATTTAAAGAATATTAATTAACTATCCCGCAGCCAAGTGGGGGAGTATGTAGTACCCAAAATTACTATCCTCCTTATATTAGCTTAAATACTTGACATATCATATTAGTATTTTACGTATTCCTGCGCAAATCCATAAGTTATCATTAATAATTAAAATTTCCTGAAAATCTTCATACAAAAAATCGATTTTCGAAAAAAAAATAAAAAATCATTTTCAGCTATAACAACATCAGAAATGCCATTTTTTATAATATTAGCACTCTAGTACACCCAAAAGTCACGAGCCGCCACTGGTTCCGGTTACAGCATTCATCGACACAAAATACAACATGTCATTATGATTTAAGCGATTAGTTCGCAGTGATGCTATGTCTAGGGAGAAGTCCCCAGATCTGGGGGTTTTGAATTTACAAGTAATAAAGGACGTTTTTTTGGAAAAAGGTAAGAAATCTAGGGTATTTTGAATAATAGTATATCATATATTTCATACAATGGCTATATCTCAATAAGAGGATCATAGAAATTTTCGCAAAACAAAAGGAGAGGGGAGTAGAGCTTCTTTATAAATAGATATATAGTACATATGTAACGCTGCAGTCTGGTGAACCCCCAGATATTTTGACCACCGGCCGCCACTGGCTACAATAATATATATATTGAAGTTACTTTCGATTTTGTTCTAGCTCTTTTATCATTTTGCATTACGTAATGATTGACTGCTGGGTGAATAAGTGCAAAATCCAGTTAAAACGTTAGGTAGTAACTAATATCTAAATGTTACTGGACAGGTCAAAAGGAATATTAAGAGACACAATCACTCTGCGATATATGATATATGGGGGATCCTAGAGACCCCCACCCCCCTTCGGGTGATACAAGATATTTTCCTTTAGGTATGTAAAGGTTAAATACCTAATTGAAAAACATGAAATAATGGGGTCTGCTCTCATCTTATGACCGATATAAATGGAATAGAAAAGTTCCATAGCTCATAAAAAATGTACACAAAGTACAAAAAAAAATTATGGCAATAAATTTTGTCATTTTCTCAGAAATCGAAACTGTAACCTCCAAGTGGTTAGTCGAATGAATCAATAACCACCACACCAAAAAAAGATGTCTTATTATCATTACTATGAATCCATCACTTTGTAGGTAATCCTGAAATTCCACCTCAGTGGCAATAGACCTACATCGGAAGAAATTCAATAATCACCACACTCCGAATGCATCAAATCACAGCTGACATTAATTTTGGTCTAACCCTCCTCAAAAGTAGTCAAGCAAGATATGAATTAAAAATGAAGTAATGTACTTAATACATAATCATAATATGTCTAGACTAGAACAACATTGCATCATTTAAATAATTATAATTGACCTTGACCAACAAATTTACAAAACAAGGTTTAGTGAGATTAATAAAACTTTTGGTATCTCATTACTGTAATAATTATTATGAATTAAAATAAGAGTATCTCATTACTGAGGTAATGATACACAGTTAGTTATATGATAGTGATAATATTACTACAAGGTGTAATGTTACAATTTATTTTCGTCACGCGTATTGGATTACATTTGAAGATACAAGGTGTCCGGTGGTAAAGAGCACAAACTTAGGGAGGTGATTCTACATGATAGTACACGTTAAAAAAATAAATAACTTTTTTAGAAATTTCAGGGTTTTAAGGTAGCTTTCAGGTACAAAGATGAATTTTTTTAATAAAAATATAATATTTTTTTAAACTAAACCGCACAAGAGTCCCAACTGCTCCCAACCTTCTGGAGCCAGTGAGACTATGGCATCCCCAATTGGGGTATGTTGTGAAGCTGAATGAGAGAGGAAGGAGATGGAGAAGAGAAAGGTGGGATATGGAAAAAAAAACCATGGAATTTCGAAAAAAGTTATTTTCTTTTTTACTTTTACTATCATGTAGAATCACCTCGCGAAGTTAGTGCACTTTACCACCGAAAATTATTTATTTAAAAAAAAATCAAGTTTGATTCACAAATAATGTTGAATATGTTTAGAAAAAATCTCTTAAGATGAATAGCAAGCTAAAAATATTTATTTTCTTAGCGGCGGTTTCACAGAATATATATGCAAGAGTTCTAACTGTTCCCAACCGCCTGGAGCCAGTTATACTAAGGCATCCCCAATTGGGGTATTTTGTGAAGCTGGGGGTAGTGGAAGTACCCGGCTAAAGCCATTTCAAGCAACGTTCCACTACTGAATGCATGAAGAATTTGATTAATTCATCAAATTTCAAATTAAAAATTCAAGCTAAATTTAAATTGTTTCACCATGGTCAGTTGTCTCACAGTACTTAGATAAAAACAGAACTTGAATAGGACTTTCACAGAACTTGAATATTAACTTTTAAATGAATTGTTCAAATTCTGTTAAACACCTGTCTTAAAAATCGCTTGGCAAGCGGAGTCTAGAATATTGTTGATTTAAACGCAAAAGTGGTTTATAATTATTTTGTGAATAATTTTATAAGAAAGAAAAAAAGTTAATCAAGGGAAACTGTCAAAAATAATCTTAGTCGTAAACTGTATTTTTTTTCAAATTGTTTCTTATTTGTGAAAAATAAATCATTTTCTAGTTTACGCTTATATTTTTTATAACCTATTTAACAATTTCAAACTGTAGGAAAAGCTTCAATTCACCCAAAGCAAATTTTTTTGGTATTCATAATGTAAAGATTAATCAAAAATAGTGATTTCACTGATAGCTTCGCCTTAATGCATGATATAAATCAATTGAAGAACTTATTCCTTTATAAAAATACTGGATTAAAAAGTGGACGCGTGGAAATGTTTGGAGTGAAATTTTGAGGTATTTTTAAGATATACAATTCCGTAGTACATTATTTTGACATATATCACAAGGTTTAGCCAGCGTTAGCAATGTAAGCGCCAGAAAATATTTTTTTCGACTTGATTACAAAACATAGACTTTCCTCTACTTTCTATAATTATAGTATGCATGTATTATGTATGTAAACCTTCCGGAAGAAATTTTCTAAATGATAGTGAAAATCCTATCAATGTCCGTTTAGTAGTTTAGAAGAACTAAGCGCACAAACAGACAGACACGGTAAGCGATTTTATTTATACTATTTAGATATTTACATAATATTAACGAGAAATCTAAGTGTATTAAATAAATAATTTAACGTCAGCTTGTAATATTATCATAATTTATACATAATCATACATAATTCAACACACTTATAGATAATAATATACATGCATTTATGGATTACCTTAAAAATACACGTGTAATAAAAAGATTAACAGATAAGTGCCAAAGTATTTAGTGAACAACTGTTTGAATAATGTATGCAATCATTAAAACTCGTGAAAATATGTAATAATGCAACGTAGCGTGATAAAATTAACTTTCTTTTATTTCTTGCGATAAACAAAATTCATACCATTTGCAATTTAACATATCAAATACCGATTTCTAAGCTATGTAATGTTTACTAGAATAAGAAGGAAAACGAAAGCGATAAAGCAATTTAATTAGTTTTAGCCAGTGGCGGCTCGTGACTTTTATATGAGCTAGTTCTTAAATTGATGTTGTTATAACTGAAATGATTTTTTTTTGTTAATCAAAATAAATAAAAATTGTATGAAGATTTTTCGGTTAGGCTGGTGTACATATATACCTAACCTAATCTAACTGTAAGAATCCTGAAAACCTTTGTACAAAAAACTGAAATGTTTGCAAAAAATATATATTTTCAGCTACATCATGAATAGAATGGTATTTTTAAATCCGTCTACATGAATTTCGATTTTGTTTTCGGTAATGAATGAATTATTTAATGAAGTTAACCCACTTCCCGACATCCGATCGAGCTGAAACTCAATGATGACAATAATGCATTCTATCAACTTTTGGTGGCACAAACACAAATAATATACTAAATAAATGTCAGGCCTACCCAATCGGGACTTGGATTAGTCCCTTGGAAGGAAGTTTCAATCCTCAGTCCAACCATAAAAAAATATATTTTCAATTACAAATAGATGTATTTTAGTGAGGGTTGATTTTTTCAATCTCAACACTCTCACTTAAGTCACGAGCCATCACTGGTTTTAGCTATCTCATTTTATTGCAATACATAAAAATAAAATAAAAGAATGGTTGCGCAAAACCATGTGTTGAATTTTTTTTATCCTTAATTGATAAGCATCAATAAAAAAATTAAAGTATTACATACTAATAAATCTTCATGAATTTTAATTGAATATTCAAAGAATTGGTAGCACTGAATATAATTATAGAATTGTTCGAACGGTTACCAACCACTCAGGCTAGAGGTGCTAGAGTCAATTTGTTCGCTTTACGAAACAGCTCATATGGTCTTATAAAAATCATTGTCTAATGTCATAGTGAGAAATATGATTTCGCTGTAAGAAAGAGAAAACACTACGCTTTATATTCAAATCTAGAAGTTAACTCATAAAATTTGGAAGCTTATTTCATCACCTCTCAAAAACAGTTTTTAGTTTTCGGATATGTTAAGCAATATAACATTTATTTGGATTTTATTGCAAAGTGGAAAAATTCTCCGACCTACTGACAGCCTCTTATAGAAATATAATGGTCAATATGCCAGACGCTTGAAGGGTTAATTTGATATCTAGCAAGTTCAGACCACATACATCTATCTACATAAATAAATATTTAAATGTTTGTTAGTTCAAACTCTTAAATCTCTGAAAGTTCTTCACCAATTGCTTGACAACGAATTTTGACACAACGTTACATTCGAATACGCGCGTGTTTTTATATACCTATATTTTATAGATGTCACCTGTGACAGGTAAAATCATGTTTTTTTAAAAAAACAGTACCATCTGTTGGACAAAAATGCTTTTTTGAAAAGCAGCGCCATCTATTGGACGTAAAAGCAACACACGTTATTGTTTCTTTATCTGCACAGACAAACTTAGCCACAGCTAGTTTTAAAATGAAATTATATGCAACATCTGATAAACTCAATAAGCCAACAACCAATGAATGATGCCTTTTAAAGCCAACAGGAACTATCATAACTAACCTAGTTAACTAAATTTACTGTTCGACTACCATAATATGGGTCTGTGTGTATTTTGGCGGATGTAACAACTATAAATAATAATAATGATTTTAAATTAAGTAAATGAATAAAGACATTTAAATTATCGACGAAGTTGAAGAATTCTACACGCCATGCTTTTAATTTTACTTAGTTGCCAGATCTACAGTGGTAGAAATGAAGTTAACGAGAACCATCTGAATACATAATAAAAGATTATCAATATATGTGCAGAAAAAAACGGACATATTAACCTCTTAAAGGCAAGCGTATCTATATGGATATGTTTTTAAATCATTTCTCTGAATATAACTAGCTATTCTACGGAAACGACATATGGTAGATTATACACTATTTTTATAAATATACAGAGTTTCTGTAAGGGGGTAAAGTGCACAAACTTCAAGAGGTGATTCTACATGATGCTAAAAGTAAAAAGGATAAATAACTTTTTCGAATATCCATTGTCTTTTTTTCCAATGCAAAAATATTTTTCCATAGAAGAATATTATCTTTTCAATGCAAACAATTCAACTTCTTTACCTGAAAACTACTTTAAAATGTTGAAATTTCGAAAAAAAAAAATGTCTTTTTACTACTACTTTTTTATGTACTATCATGTAGAATCACCTCCCGAAGTTTGTCCACTTTACGGACACCTTGTATAAACACATTATCTGGTAAAACAGTACAATTTAAAAAAAAAAAGTGGATAAAAAACAAGTAAGGTATGATGACAATAGAATCAGACGACAAACAGTGAAAATTTTGCGGTGGTACACCAAGAGTTAAGACATTATTCTACATATTGATCATAATATCATTTGAATGCATTATTAATGTAACTAACTATAACTAATAATCATTAGTATAAGAAAGTATGTATTATGTTAAAGTATCATAATATCATTTGAATGAAAGAATGGTAGGAACAAATCCATGTACTGCTAAAAAAATAATGCATACATAAATAAAAATAGATAGAAGAAATAATTAATTTTGAGTCATTCATTCTATCTAATTGAGAAATACAATACGAAAGATTTTAACCAGAGGCGGTCAGAATGAAATTGGAAGGAAGTACGTATATTTATATACTATTATAAAATACGATAGAGACAATATCCTGGCATGTGTAAAGAATACTAATACAATGCTATGTAAATAATTGTATTGTGATCATTGACATTCTATATACGTATAGAGATGACTAATTCAATTAGATTTATGGTATGGGCTTGGTGAGGTTTGTTTTACATTAAACAACATTTTAAAAACTTTGAAAAATACATAAACGAAGTTATCTTTTCAGAAATCGTATAGTTTTATCGCACCGAACAGATAAAGATGCGTATAAAATGTTAATATTTATTTGCTGTGTAGTATTTTACGGGCAGTATAAAGTATTTTGGTAACTATACCGAAATTATACTCGGGCAATAGGCCCATTTTATTTTAAAAACACTTTGTATCAGTTAGAAAACAATGAGAAACAAGTATTTCAGCAATGGAAAAAGTGTATTATAATAATAAGTAGCTATTTTGTTCTTAACTAAACCCAAACTAAGAACCTATTTTAGATTCTCAGATTCGGTTCCATGATATCTCATCAAAATGACAATTCAACACACCTTTAAAAATAGATATATTCATTTAAAAGTGATGAAATAAAAACTAGGTTAAATATGTAATTTATTTTACCTAGTTTTTTTATCACTTTTCATGACTTTATATCACTTTTTGCAGGTGTCTTGAATTTTCATTTGGTGAGATATCTTATCACTTACAGATTCATAGTTTGGAATAAGAAAAGAAAAAAAAACTAGGCTTAAAATTTCGCATCACCAATAATGGCCACCAAGTGAACAATTGATTGTAATTTTAATGAAATAACTATTCAACTGCATTATTTTCCATTTTCAGATACTGAAATACTTACATCTCATTATTATGTAACTGATATAAAGTGTTTTTAAGATAAAATGTGCCTATAAACCGTGTCCCATTTTCTGTATATTTACTGGTATTTTATGCAAGGAACTTAGCTAGCAGCTTGCAGTAGCTTCAAATGGTGAGATTATGAGATACATTATCCTTATACATATTATTATCTTTTCTTAGATAAACAAAATCGAGTTAATTTTGTTTACTTTGCGAAAATAGAGCAGTGCAGGTTGCCCATAAGAACTGAATAAATAATATGTATCCATTGTCCCCAAATTCAGAATATATATTAGTAAAATTTTGCATAATATGCTTTGGTGCTTTACTTAAGTTTATAATAAGGTTAAAGCAACATGTTTGAAAGTAAATTAATGTTTACTTTGAGTAGATATTTCAATGTACACATTCATCACATATGTTTTATTTCAACTATACAATAATTATTATTATATTATATGTAATCGATTCGTTTTAAAGATTAGTAAATATTGAAATGATTGATTTTTAAATAAACATGAGGTATGCGCATGAGATAGCTAATGAAAATATAAAATCTATTTCTAATAGAGAAAATTGTCTTTCCGGCTTCTAGATCTAGCTGTGAAATTGACATTGATTTACCCACAAGCTGGAATGAAAATGGTGAAAAAATGTCTATTTAAAAAGGTAAAAGAATGCGCGAATTGCTGAATAATTATTTAAAAGAAGAAGAGTAAAAGTGAATGTCGCGTGAGTGAGAAGCATTAAATGGAGGGAAGTTGGGGTGGTACCTCGGAACAATGGCTCTGTTACTGGGAGCGTGAACTGGAACCAGTTCCTGCCCAGCAGCTTTGGCTCTAATTCTTTTCTGCCCATCTTCATATGCGTCCATATCAATAGTTAACTGATTTAAACCAAAAATACTTATTTTATAATTAATTAAATATTCTACTAAAAAATTATCATCATCCTCCATATTACTCTAGAATTAATATTAATAAGCATCAATATCCTATGGTAAGGGGTATCCTGGTCATATTTTATAAACCAGTTTGATAAAATTATTTATTCCATCAATTTATGAAATGTCAAATCAATATTGTTTAATTTGTTTTGTTTTAGAGCTAATGCAAGGAAATGCCAAGGGAAACGAAGAATTGCACAATTTAAAATATAACAATAGTTTCTGTTAAAAATATATACATAAGTATATAAAATAGTTTAAAAGTAGGTTGTAATGTAATATAATTGTTCAAGTACAATATTATGCTACAGCTAAATACCCATACAGCAAAATAAATAAATAATTAAAAATATCTCTTAATGTGTAGATCAATAGCTCTACATAAATCTACATAATTGTTGCACAATTTGCAGTTTTAATTAAATGTAAATAATACAAATAAAAACGAAGCAAAAGTGCATATTCCTTAATTCATACTTTATTTATAATCAATCAAGATTCAATAAGTTCGATCAGTTGGGTGTTTCTTTAAAAAATATAATCTAAAAATAAAAGTGACTGCATTAATCGAAATAATTTTTAATTACCTCAACGTCCTGTTCTCTTTGTTCATTTTGAAACTACAACTGACTGAGAGTTAACTTTATTTGTTTTCAGTGCACCCCTTATTTATTGTTGCTAGGCTATTTCACTAAATCACGAAACACGAATATTTAATTGATGAGATACCTACCCTTATTTGAAAGAGACATGAATAAGTCGGCTGTGTGTTTAACCTCAATTAATCAAGAATAGGTTTGTTTACCATTTAGGTATGTCATAAAATATTCAACTCTATTCGATTTATTACAAATAAACGTGTAATAACTTTCGCTTTTTTCTCAGTAGGGCAAAATCATTCACGGTTGACGTATCGATTATAATACAGGGATATATAACTAAAGAATTACAATAATAATAGCAGAAAAAACTTACGTTAACTGATAATTTGAGGAAAAATTGCACAATAATCCACCTTCTTCATTATAATTCAAAATTTGACACTGCGAATTTTGACGTGCAAACCAGACGATCGGGAATTTACTTTTTCAATTTTTTGGCATATTTGTCAGTGTTGCTGGGCAAAAGTATTTTATGTTGCCAGAACAAGAAAACAAATAAAAATATAATTTTTTACAGGTAGGTACTTTTGCCCATTTATAATAACAATATGTAATGTTCTTTCTTTTTTAATGTATCTTCGGGAAATGAAAATAGTAATTTAGAAATTTATCTACGAACTTTCGAATTAAATTATGTACTGGAGCTCGATAAAACCGACTGGTTTTTACGTCTTTGATGTCTATCAAAACAGAAATGAATTGTTTAAGGCACACAAATAATCGATTTGTTGCGTATCCTATGGATTAAATTTCACTTATCCTTAGGATGATGCACTATTTCATGAAAATATTATTTTTATATTTACAGCCCTTTATTATTTTAATTTGAGAAATATTGTGAGGCTCAAGGATATGGATGAATGAGAAAAGAGGAAGGTTGGAAAGAATATTTAGTCTATTTCATTTAAAAATAAAAAAGGTTCTCTCTTAACTCATGTGCACGGTGATTTTTTATTACTTTTTTTTCAATCAGTCAATCCAAATTTTTATTTCTTTCATTTATAACTGTTCCGACTTTAGCCAAGAATCAAACCAACGAAAATGCCACCTGTATCTGTATTGAGTAATTGAAATATCCGACAGATTTCTCCCTTAAGCGCAATAATTGTGATTATACATTCAAATGAATTAGTTTATAAATAGGCTTGCAAGCCCATTTTCTTTCTCTTCTCTCTCTAAATAACGGATCAATAACAACAATGAAATAATTACGGAATTCGAGGGTGGCCATTTTTGTTACCAGTGATGTGTGTTCTAAAGAATAAAACTTATCAATTATATTTCGTAGTATCATTAATTTAACGAGGCCAATATTATAACAATAACAATGGGACTATTTACTTCAGCGGTCAATCAATACACTCACTTACCGAGTGAATAAGGAAAAATCAAACAATAAAAGATACCTAGTTTTAATAATTAAAAGTTCATTTTTATTTCATAATATATTCTTATTCAATTGGATTTGAACTTACTGAAAAATATTAAAATCATTATGTAATAGGGCATTTTCGCCAAACTTTGTACATGTTTTATGCATTCCATTTCGTCATTACTTTTACTGTCCACTTATAAATTTCAACCAATATACATTTGGAATGGAAGTATAGAACGGATTCTTAATCAGAAACGTTACATATAATTTTTTTCAATGTTAGTCTGAATTTACATAAAAAACGTACTTTTCATATTTTTCTATTTCCAAAGCTTCTAAATATGTTCCCCATTACATCACTTATCCCAAGTTTCCCTCCCCCACCTCTCTCCCACAACTGACGATCTGTCCCACTCTAGTATGCTGTCTCTTTCTTCTTTTTTGATAATATGTGTATATATATGTGTAATTCTGTATTTAATAGCATCATTTTTATAACTGTCCTGATGATGGTACGGAGGTACCGAAAGCGGTAGAAAATAAAATTTATCAATAAAGTGACTTAAAACCAAGTATTTTCATTTCATATATCAACTGAATTTAATTTTTGTCCTGAATTGATGTAGTAAAAATGGCATAACTTTTAATTTTGCTTTCATTTCATACAAATTGATTTTTTAATAAGAAATAAATTAAATGAAGAATTAAATTTAAAAAAATATATTTCTTAACACACTTCCTATGGGAAGGGCAGTTCTACCTTTTACGCTGGTCCTACTTGAATGGCGGAAAAGGCATTGCTGTCCGATAATTTTATATCAATTTCTTTGTAAGGGTTCCAACTATATGCACATGTATTAAAAAAATGTGAACGGAGTTTTCACCGTCTTCAACTTCTTGTCTTTCGTGTGGAAGAATATTTTATCAAAAGAAAACTATATTTAAACCCGTATAACATCCTTACACTTATCGCACCGTGGGCAGAAGTTTTTTTTTGTAATGATTTGTGCGAGAATGAAAAAAAATTTTATACACATAAAACATAACTAAATAATACACTACTGACTTTAACTTCAGTTTATGGAGTTGTATAACAAAAGTAGGCTTTAATTTCAGACAATATTTTATAGCTGGGGCGTGTATTATTTAAAAAATTTCATTCAAATCATGTATTATTTTCAAAGATATAGCTGTTTAGAACAAAATCTATTTTCTCGAATGATACCCTTATTTTCCCCGAGATGGCAATGCGTTCTACTATTTACGTAAAAATAAACATTTTGTTGAGAGGTGGCATAAATTATGACAGCCCCGAGGGAATGGGTTAATTTAATGCAGAGGTGGGACTTCTCATGTGACACCTAAATTAATAATGGATTAAAAATATATATGTGTATGACAGTTGCCTTTAACTGACTGAATAATAACTTGCTAATATTCTATGAAAAAATCAATCAAAATCGTGGGTCATGACAAAACAACAATGTACAAATTTTGGTGAAAATGCCAGATAACATTTTATATTGTAATTTACAACAAAGTACAATAATTATATTAAAGAATCTAATTATGTGCGTTCCATTGCTTCCAGTTTTCTTTTTATTTCATCGGATGTATATTTGAATTTCTTTGGCATGTTGGGATCCGTCGAGGTGTTGTCACAGCTGCTGTGTTGCGAGTTCTTTGACTAAAATACAACATAGAATTAAATTGATAGCATTATATAAAATCATTCAAAGAAAGTAAATACATATTTATTTCTCATTCGGAGATTAATTAATGTACTAGCTAACGTGTACCCGGCGTTGTTCGTGAATTTATAAATGGTTTGGGGTGAAATTTGATGTTGTGAATTCTAGAGTACCTGACAACTGGGTGCATTTTTAAGGTGCAAATAATATTACTGGATTGTAATTAAAATATTTGTACTCGCCCACAGACGAGAGACTTTAGTTGCGGCGACAGTTAAAGACTATTCCAAAATTCATATAAATTCTCCTTAATGTCGCATTGCTCCTTTGCCCACCTCTATATACCATAATGAATTTTTACGCCTGCAACTGTCGCCGCGACAAACATCTCTCGTCAGCGGGCACTCTGGTTCAAACAAATTGGATTCGTTTTCTATTTAAGTGTAATTTTCAAAATTTTAACTGATTGTGTCAAGAATTCAGACAAGACTTAAAGTACTTGCCTAAAATATTATATTTTAACAGAAAATTATTTTAAAAAACATTTTGAAAATTGTAACTGATGTGTCGAGAATTCAGACAAGCGATCAATAATACTTTAATTTTACATTTGAAATGTGTATTTCTTTTGTTTAAATTTTAACAAGAAAAATCAGATTTTGTGATATTTAAAGGTCTGCGTTATTTCCATTTTCAAGAAAATGTAAACTAACCAGATTTACTAAAATAATACCCTGTGATTTTTCAAGGGTCCTTCGCTAGTAGTTAGTGACGTTATAAACTTATTGATTATTTTTTAAATCTTACCCAAAACATGACATATTCTGGGGATATTGATTCAAGTTCCAGAATTCTATCCTCAATCTTTTTTAAGCGGCTATAAATGTCACTGGATATCGGCTTTGCTATATTTAAATGCGTTTCAGCATTGCATAATCTTTCGTCCATTGCTCCTTTGGGATGGTGTTGAGAATCATTACTGATCAGGTCTGGTTCTCTTTTGGTTACTTTGGTTTGGGGTCCCCACTCATTTTGAACTCGCATAACTGTAGAAAAAGAATTTTATCATTAGAATAGGTAGGTACTTAAATTAAGACAAGAAAAAATACACTACATATTATTTAACTCTATGGTTCAGGTCTGAGCCATAAATATTAGCAAATACAATTTGAAAATAGAACTCTCTTTAGAAGTTAGTATTTAATAATATCATTAGATGGCGTTGGCGATGGCCTAAATACTTAGGAATAAGTACATCCGCTCACGGGGCAACTGAAAAAAAACAAGTTGGCAACCCATGTTGTGAAATTCAATGGCAGTCCGCAAAGGGCGCAGCCAGTTTTCAACGGCAACGCAACCAGTCACTCGCAATCACCTGCAGTTGCCCGTAGATATATCAGTTTTCAAGAAATTTGCGATTTGTCCATGCCTCAAGAGCTGTCATATTACGATATGTCCGAGCAGGAAAACATAAAATTTATTCAGGAGGGTAAAAAATTCCCGTGTATTTACGACTATAGGTTTACTGATTATGAAATTAAAAAAAATAAAATAATGGCGGCTTCATCATTACTAGATTCTGCAGACATTTTTTAATGCAATATGATAGTGACAGATGATGGCTGAAGTGTTCTTCATTCTATAGCTAAACAATCTTAGATAATTTGTGAAATCGTAAACTTGAGTTGCAGTGAGAGAAGCTTGACAACCAGTTTGAAACTGGCCAGGGGGGTATAACTCCGATAGAAAATTGGAACCGAAATATTGGGAAGTCATATGATTGCCTAACTATATCCACCAATGAAAAACTCTGAAAGTCTATGGAATAAACTTTCAGAGTTTTTCATTGGTGTATAGTTATAATAAGTAGGCTCCGAATGAGAATTGTACTATCTAAATATTGGCATATCTATGGTTTTTTAGGACCAATTTGTTTCATACAAAAAGCCCAAAAATATCGATCTAGTGAGTGGTTTATTTATCCAACCGGCAGTTGCCAACCAGTTTAAGTTTAGTTTCAGTAGCCCCATGAACGGATGGACTAAGTATAAGTCCAACTTCTGACATTTCCCATACAATCTAATGGCAGTATGCTATGATTTTTATCTTATCTCAAAGCAAAACAATAATTGAGTATGGGTAAGAACTAAGTGAGAACTGTGAAGAACTAACTGTTCTAATGTGTTGCTTATCATAATAATGTATATGTATTGGTATGCATATCATCGACATGCAACAAAAAAAAATGTGTTTTTCACATAACAATCATTTAACCACTCTTTTATAATTTGCCACTCATTAGTTACTCAGTTTTTGCTGCATAGCAACGAGATATTATCTAATTTAATTAACTTCTCAGTCTAATTCGTTCGGTTTTGGGAAAACAGCAATTACTCTTAGAGTCAATTTGTTCGTTTTTTGGAATAGCTCATACGGTCTCATAGAAATCGTTGTATCTCCCTTACCGTAATAGTTAGAAAAACATATTAACTAAAAGGTGTTAAAAAGAGAAAACACCAATCTTTACATTCAAATATAGAAGATAACCACAGAATAATTAAAAAGTACAGCTTTATGAAACCGAAGGTTTCAACCGCAATTTTAGAAAAATTTATGAAACTTTGTGAATTTTTTATTAAATATTTTTATATGAAATGACCTTTGATTATATAAATGTCTAGATAGAGTGTCGCACTGTTATTCCGACAGAAAGAACAGGCCAGATTTGAAATACTTGTGTGCGTGTCACGCACACAAGTATACGCAACTTATATCGTTGACGTAAGCGCTTAACGTCACTGTAGGCGTATTGAGTGATACCAGCTCCCTATTATTTCCCAAAAAAGTTGGGAAAAAATATGTTTCGATTTTGCGGGACCTATAATTCGTTTAATTTTGAATTCATTTAAGTAAGATAGTTTTCTACATAAATATAATGATATAAATGAAAAGAAAATCATTGTTAAAAGAGATTTATTTTTATTTGATTATTTTTAACAAATAAAAAAGAAATACGCTTCCTTTTTCAACCTTCGACGCTTTTGATTGTTGACAAAATACAGGTCTTTGGCAAGGAAATGATCAGAGCAAATAACAGATGTTTTAGCTGGTTGCCAGACATCCTCTCCGCGGCTTTTTCTTATTATTTCTATCCACTTACTTCTTAATATAGGATCATTAGGTATTCTGTAAAATATGCATGAATAAAATTAAAAGTTTACTTGATACTTCACAAAACAAGCCTGTCACATTTTTTTGTAATTTTAATAGATAAACAAATTTCGAATTCATAACTTTTTTAAATATAGTGTCAACGCGAAGAATTTACAAACACAAAGACAAACTTTCACATTTATAATATTATTATATATATAGTTTACTTTGGGTAATTATTAAAACCTATTTTAAAATTAACAACGCACTCATGGGAAATTTTTTTATTTACTAGATTCTTATATTTCTTAAAGAGATGAATCATTTAAATTTACTGAATTTAAAGTTAATGTTATTTATAAATAGAACGGCGTCATTTGCGCCTTGCAATTTTTACCTTATGTGGGTATTTTAATTTGAAGAACAGGCAACCCTATAAACAATGCGTCAAAATATGGCATTGTCAAGACTATTCAATTTCAATTCAATTCAATTAGTTTATTCCTTTAAAAACATTACAAAATTATTAATTACTATTCAATTCAATTAGTTTATTCCTTTAAAAACATTACAAAATTACATTTTATTTCGTTTTTAAGTACATTTGTAAAATGGTATTACATAATAAGTAAACGGTGTATAAACTATACCAGCATCAATAGAGCTTGCCTTTTAAAGGCAGCTTCACCGATGCTACAGCTCGACATTTAAGTGTAGAAAACAAATGATGGCGCTGCAATCGTTTTCTAGGTTTTAAATGGCAACACCAAGATGGCTCATAGGACAATGAATGTATGTTAAAAAAAAAACACTTCAGCCAAAATGCATATTTCATAACGTATTTGTATTTTCAAAAATTTTGCACAAAAAACTGTAATTTAAATGGAAGTAAAATAAAACAAAACAAGTCTTAAGTGGGCGTTTATTTCGCTATAAAAACGTAGGTACAAAAGGTATTTAAAAATCTGAGTCTATTAATTCAACACCTGACATGTAATTATTATCTTCGTCCTCATGCGATTCTTCTTCTTCCGTATCTTCATCTTCATCTAAACGTATTATCAGTTCATCGATATCATCATACAGAGTACTGCCTCGTGCATAATATTCTGCCTCAATTTTCATCACGTGTTTGCAACAATTTTTCCAATCATCAGCACTTATGCTATTAAAAGCATTTTCTGTCAGCTCTTTTATATTGACCGTGTTTCCAATATTCTGAGATGCAACTTTTCGTTTGGCCTGTGCCCAAATTAGCTCAATCGGGTTAAGGTCGCAGTGGTAAGGGGGAAGCCTTACAACCGTGTGACCATGCTCTCCTAATACTTCATCAATATCATATACAGGCTCTGGCTTATGCATTTTAACCAGAGCCAACAATGATGGTTTCCTTAATGAATTGTCAAAAACAATGTTGTTATGTAATAACCATGCTTTTATGTCATTAACTCTCGTTGAGGTTGTTGGTGCCTTGTTTCTCACAACACTGTGATAAGGCGCATTATCCATGACAATAATGGAGGGCTCTGCTATATTGGGTATGAGCTTCTCAACAACCCACTTTTTAAAATTATGTGCATTCATTTCAGAATGGTAATCCTCTTTTTTGTTTGTTCCACTAAAAATTAATAGGGCATTAGGGACAAAACCCATTTCACTTCCAGCGTGAACAATGATCCAGCGCTTACCTTTTGAAATATCGTGTTGAACTCCTGTCACATCCATAGATTGCCAGCATTTCTTTAGCTTGTAGGATGAATGGATATAACTTCCATCCAAGTAAATAATATTTTTTTGCAGTTCTTCAGGTAAATTTCGGTTATCCATGATAATTTTTAAGTAATGCTCTCTTTTCGCCGCAATATTTGTTTTTTCAATAAGAGCACTTCTGTTTGTTTTGCACTTTTTATAAACAAAGCCGATGGAATGCAAAATTCTTCTTAAATATTCCCGGCTACCATCAAATCCAATGTCTTCTTTGAGTACAGTTAGTAATGTTCTTAAAGTTGGGACTTCTTTTCGCACTATGTAAAAAAAATGAATTTTTTGTCGAATGGCACAAATATCAAAATCATCCAACTCTTTTTTAGGGCGTCCTATTTTCCGTTTTCCCGGTGTTTCAAATTTTCCGTCTGCCTTTTCCCCTTCCTTGACGATTCGTCTTACCGTTGATTCAGATTTTCCTGTGTGTGAAAAACATCATTAAAATTAGTATTATAGAAAAAAATTATAGTTAAAAAAACACATACTAGATAATATTCATTTAGAAAGAAAGAAAGAAAGATAAAATTAAGAAAAAAGTTACTTTTCTATGAGTTTAAAGAAGTTGCAAATTTTTTTTTTTAATTGAGTTATTCCCTTTTTCCTGTGGCCTCATATGAACTGTCAAAAGGAAATGTCAAATTCGGATTGTTAAGCATAACCTCAAATCAGATTGTAACGGTTATAATCGCTCGAAAATTGGCATAAATCTTCTAATACTAATGAAATTTATTAAAAAAACTATACTACGTACCAGTCATTTCTGCAGTTCGTTTGTAAACATCTTCTAAATTAGATAGGAGCATCTTCGCGCGATATTCGGCTAGGCAGCGTTGAAAAACGCTGTATATAACTTCTCTTGCACCACTACGTATCGGTTTGTTCATTTTAATTAAATTCAAACAATATACAGGCAAACAATGAAAAAATAATTATTAAATGAGCGGATCATACACGGATTTAAGACAGTAAATCGGAGCAACATGACCATAACATGACAGACATACGAAACGTCATAGACAAAGCAACTAATTCGGTGTTGCCATAGTAATGAAAAATTTAGTTCCAATTTAATTCATTTCTAGACATGCTGGATTCACTGTAAATATGTCGATATCCGAATTAATTCTGTTCAACAGCAAGACTGCTCTCCCCACCGGCATGACCATTGGCAAGTTGGTCCTGCAGGCCGGGAGATAAAACAGTCTATGCTGTCGGTGACGGAGATAACCATCAGGAACATAGAGACTAATACTCTCCATGATAGTCGGATTTACTAACCATCCACGAATCAGTTTGAAGAAGTGTGATACAATATGCACATCTCTTCTGACCCGTAGATGGTTCATACCGAGCATGCCCAAGAGAAAGTCAGTAGGATAGAGCCACGGGTAGTAGCCATACTCCCTCAGGTAGAGGAATCTCAGAAATTTCTTCTGCACTCTCTCCAACATAAGGGAATACTTCACCTGATGTGGGCTCCAAACCACCGACCCACTCTCAAGCCTACTCCTAACCAACGCAATGTATAGCACTTGGAGAACCCGGGTGTCTCTAAAATTCATCGCAGTGCGTAGGACGAAGCCCAGCATTTTCAGTGAAGCACTACACGTCATTTCGATATGAGTATGAAATGTCAGCCTACTATCAAACATGATGCCAAGATCTTTCATAGTGGAGACACGTTTTAAACTTCGGGCATTCATGGTATACCGGTAAAACCAAGTATGACGTGCCCTTGTGAAAGAAAGAATGAAACATTTAGAAACATTGAATTCGATCCGATTCCGTTTACTCCAGTCAACAATTCTATTAATGTCCGATTGGAGTCGAATGCAGTCTTCTAAAGTTTTAATTTCCAAGAATAGTTTTAGGTCATCAGCAAAAAGAAGTGACCTGGAATGCAGAATATTTTCTGTAATATCGTTAATAAAAATTAGAAAGAGGAGCGGTCCTAAATTAGAGCCCTGTGGAACGCCTGAGAGTACAAGGAATAATTTTGACATGAATATTCCATGAGATATAAATTGCTTTCTTCCAGTAAAATAGCTTGCAAAGAATATGAGAAACCGTAAAGAAAAACCTATAGTTGACAATTTATTCAATAATATGTCATGGTTTACGGTATCAAATGCCTTCGAGAAATCATTATATGAGCAATCTACTTGGTAGCCCTTATCTAAAGATTTGGAAACATAATCTGTGAGTACCAGTAGGTTAGTATCTGTTGATCGACCTTTTCTAAACCCATGCTGTTCCGATATTAAGAAAGGCTCTACTTGAAACAGCACATGTTTATGAATTATCGATTCGAATAACTTAGCCGGGGCGGAAAGTATTGCCACTGGCCTGAAATTTTCGACAGATGTCTTTGATCCACTTTTGAAAATGGGACAAATTTTTGAGACTTTCCAGGAATCAGGAAATACACCAGTATCTAAAGATAGGTTGAATATAAAACTTAGTGGCATTTTTAAAAATTCAACACATCCTTTTAAAAAAAATACTGGAAGAAAGTCTGGCCCAAGTGAATGTGTATGCTTCATGTTATTAATTGAAGATTTAACATCTGATTCGTCTATATGACTTATATCAATGTTTTGGGCTCCCTTCACATTCATCTTGGAAGCAGAAATGGGATTTAGTAATGGAGGCTCATTACTGTACACTGATTGGAAATGAGTTGCAAATGCATTGGCTACATCCGCTCCTCTAACTTCCCGATCACCATGCATCATGATGTCTGTTATACCACCATCTTTGCGCAGTGATTTTACGTAGTCCCAAAATGCCTTGGGATCATGCTTGATATCACTCTCTATTGAGTCGACATACGTTCGGAATGCTATATGAACATTTCTTCTAACAACTGCTCTGAGGTTACTGAACATTTCATACTCATTTTGGTCACCAGTAGCTTTCCATTTTTTATGGTGAGCATGTTTTATCTCAATGCTCCTGATGGTATCTCTAGTGAACCACTTCGGATATCTACGTCCACCTCTGTTGGGAGGTTTCCTAGGGAAGCAAGCGTCAAATACATTATAAATACATGAATAAAAATGGTGTAGCGCCTCATTAACGGTATCGAATTTAGAAAGTTCATGCCAATCCAATTGGCTCATCATCTGATAAAGTTTGACAAAATCACCCCTACCAAAAATCCATCCCCGCAAAGTGCCGTCTGTAGTTTTAGGTAATTTGGTAGTCTTCGGAGGCTTTTTACAAGAATACCGGAACTCTAATGCGGGGTGATATTTGTCCTCATATACGAGGGGAGAATCGCTATGTATGACATTTAATTCAATGTTACACAAAACTAGATCCAACATCCTCAACTCAGAATTGGGAATACCATTATTCTGGGTGAGCCCAAACACTTCGCATAAAAAATTGAGGTCATTTTCAACATCCTTGCCGCTACGCGCTGAATGGATGTTGAAATCTCCCAAAACAATAATATTCCTTCCTCCGAGAAGATCCACGTTTTCGTGAAACTTATCGAAGAATAGTTGATATGTTTCCAGAGTTGATACCGGTGGAAAATATATTACACATATAAAAGTAACAGACAAATCGATTGTAATTTTTATCCACAAGTCTTCGATGTCAGCTTCCAGATCAGGCATGTGTTCGGCCTTAAACTTAGTTTTGACAGCCAAAAGGCAGCCTCCGCCTTGTCTGTGGCCACTACCACTATCTCTGTCCTTTCTGTACACTTGAAAACTGTCATCGAATAACTCCTGGTTGCACACACTGGAGTTCAGCCAAGTCTCAGTGAGCCCTATTACATCGTAATTGTTTACCAAAACGTTAGAATAAAATAGAGAACATTTAGTTTTTAGTCCCCTAACGTTTTGGTAAAAGAAATGAAAACTATTGTACTGTCAACTATGTTTAATATTTGGTAGCCGTGGTGTAATTACCTTATTGACCCATTCTTTTAAAAACGAATGCTTAGGCCAATGCTTAGACTGCAGTAATTCTGCCACCGCTGACCCGGGTATACCGATTTTAAATGATGCATATTCTCCCCTCGTTTTGATTTTTGTTATTTTAAATGAGGAGATACTGACAGATTTACTTATTGTTTTGAGGTGCGATGTTAAGTCATCTACTGTAGTGTCTGGATGCAAGGGGTAAAGATGGAAGTATTTCACTTCCTCCTGGTCCTTTTGACTACCTCGTACGGTGATGGGACGCCGTTTACGATTACGATTAATCAAAGTCCAAGGTTGACTTCCTGGAGTTTGACGTAAGGGCGGTGCATCTGCTTTAGCTCCATCGGGCGGGGGCGGTGCATCCACATCAGTTCCGCCGGCCGGTGGCAGCGCATCACTATCAGATGGCGTGGAGGTAGACGCTGTGGAGGTAGACGCAACGGGTGTCACATCAGGAGTACTTCGGGATGAAGCATAAGGGGAAGAAGATTGTCCCTTGTCTGAAGCGTTACTCGTTTTTTTCCCTCTTTGGGAGGCTTTTGCAGCCTGTGAGCGGGTTATTATTTTTCCGACGGCCAAATTTGCAGTGTCATCTGAGGTACGAGTCGGCTTAGTAGACGGGTCGACGTGCGGGGGGAACGGAACGGGGAAACCGGGCCCGGCAGTTGCAGTTGTATTGTCTGCGGAAGCAGCGAGCGGGGGCGGTGAGGTGGCGGTGACGAGGGGCGCTGGCGGGCCGAGTGTGTCGCCTGTAGCGAGAACGGGCATGTTGTGCACACATGTACCTGCAACCGCAGTTTCACTATTGTACAAACTACCGACAATTACTGGTGACGTTTTTAGAATATTTTTAACAACATTCAACTCACTAGTTAAATTGTCCACTTTAACCGAGAGAACTTCGATGGCCATCGTTAGCAAACGAAGCGCATTCGTTTCCTCGTTGATATCCATTAGGATAAACTTGTAAACTTGTAAATTATTTAATAAATTAAAATTACGGCGCGCGGCGAAAAACACGTATGTCCTGCCGGCGAATTTAACAGTTAACTAAATTACACTATTAAAACTGAATTATTTCTTTAACTAAATGGTTATTATATGGCTTTGAAAAGGTAACTTACCTATGATAGGTAACATTTTTAGTTATTTTCAATCGTCCTTTGTAATTTCTGCACACTGTTATAGCGCAAATCGTCATTTTCAAATGTCACACAACACGTGTTTACCGCACAGCGATAGTTTCGCATCTGAGCGGACTGAACGAGCTTATCAGCCAACAGTTGA